>NC_137077.1:91691758-91741758 GCF_951640355.1 Cnephaeus nilssonii
GGAAAAGATTTTAAAGGAAGTAAAATGGGTGCCACATCAAGTGAATGAAAGACAAATGGAAAACCAAAAAGTCATCAGTAAAATGTTGCTTCAACGGCACAAAAGAAAGTCTTTTTTGCATCGAATTGTGACTGGTGATGAAAAGTGGATTTATTTTGAGAATCCCAAATGCACAAAATCATGGGTTGATCCAGGTCAACCATCAACACTGACTGCAAGGCCAAATCGCTTCAGAAAGAAGACAATGCTCTGCATTTGGTGGGATCAGGAAGGTGTGGTGTAATATGAGCTTCTAAAACCAGGTGAAACTGTTAATAATGATCGCTACCGACAACAAATAATCAATTTGAACCACACTTTGATCATGAAATGACCAGAATGTTCCAGAAGACACGGCAAAGTAATTTTGCTTCATGATAACGCACCATCACACACTTCAAAACCAGTTAAAGACATGTTAAAAGATCTTGCCTGGGAAGTATTAACCCACCTGCCGTATTCTCCAGACCTTGCTCCTTTTGATTACCACTTGTTCTGATCAATGGCACACGCACTTTCTGAGCAGCGCTTGTTTGTACTGAAGTTTATACTCTCACTTACTGAAGGAGATCTTGTTTTTTTCTAAATTTTGTCAATTGTGAATAGGGTGCTACAAACACCCTGTATAGGTTTTTGTGTGAACCTTAGTTTTTGGTTCATTTGAGTATACACTGAGGGATGTGTTTGCCGGATTGAATTGTAAGAGTATATTTAGTCTTGTGACAGGAAACTGCCAAACTGTCTTCTAAAGTGCCTCTACCACTTTGCATTTCTGCCAGCAATGAATGAGAGTCCCCTTTATTCTCGCCAACATTTGACGTTATCTGTTTTGGATTTGATCATTCTTATGAGTGTGATGGTTTCTCATTGTTGTTTTAGTTTTTAATTTGCTAATTACATGATGTTGAACATACTTTTATATGTATACTAGAGGCGCGGTGCATGAAAATTCATGCACTGGAGTGGGGTCCCTCAGCCTGGCCTGCCCCCTCTCACAGTCCAGGAGTCCTCAGGGGCAGGAGGTGACACGGCAATCAGGGGAAGGCAATGCCCCATCACACCTCTGCTGCTGCCACTCCTGGCAGCGCAAGCCTCGGCCGGCCCTTGTTTACCTGAGCCTTGGGTGGCCCTGGGCAGCTGGGCAGCCGCCATCTGAGGCTTGCCTGTGCCTCGGGCCGGCCCTGGGCAGCAGGGGGGCTGAAGGGACTAAGGGACTCCGGAGGCAGGTGCGCAGAGCGGCCGGGCGCACCTGGGCTTGGGCCTAGCCTTGCTGCATGCTTGCTGCCCCAGGCGGGGCTGAAGGGACTGGACACTGCCATCTTGTGGCTTTGGGTTCTGCCATCTTCAAGGGTGGGGCAGTCAGTTAGCATATTCCCTTCTTATTGGCTGTGGGTGCTGTCATCTTTACGATGGCGTGAGGGTCAATTAGCATATTCCCTCTTTATTAGATAGATTATTATTTTTTAAATTTCTTTATTGATTAAGGTATTACATATTTGTCCTCATCGCCTCATTACCTTCCCAAACTCCTCCCCCCCCCCCCCCAGTCATGCCCTCACCCCCCTGTTGTCTGTGTCCATTGGTTAGGCTTATATGCATGCATACAAGTCCTTTGGTTGATCTATCCCCCTTCCCCCCACCCTCCCCTACCTTCCCTCTGAGGTTTGACAGTCTGACAAGACACACTTAGCTCTTGATTGTGCTACAGAGTGGAGAAATGAGTGTTAAGATACCATTGGCATTCTTCTAGCAAATGTCATAGCAAACAGACTTGGCATGCAGTGCAAGCTAAAGAAAAAGCAAGCAAGTCCCACAGTAGCACAGTGTGGACAGCTGTTATGGACATGCTATCCATCTATGACTGGGAAAGGTTATATAAACAGCGGGATAGTGACAAAGTACAGGGACTAATTGCTTAAAACATTCAATAATTCTTAAAACAGACATCTAAATAAATGGAGGTATTCTGGAGTTTGAGTTCTGAGAAATAATGTAAGAAGACATTATTTTCCTTTGGAAACAGACTTCCTAAGAAAAGAAGACACAATAAGTAGTATAGCCCAGCAATTTTCAACCTTTTTCATCTCATGGCACACAGAAAATAATTACTAAAATTCTGTGGCACGCCAAAAAATGTATTTTTTGCCAATCTGACAAAAAAAATAGGTATAATTTTATTCATTCACACCTAACGGCTATTGTTATGCTAGCTGTTGTCATTTTTTATTTGAAAATCTAAGGGAAAAGAGGTCAATGCCCCTGACTAAATAGTCAGGTATTTCATGCTTTAAAAATTCGTGTGGCACACCGGTTGAAAATTGCTGATATAGCCCAAAAGTGTGAGTATAACAATGACAGGTGTACTGTACCTTATTTTGAAAGGACTACTGTACATCTTTATAAGTGAGGTTTGTATTCTGAAATTTTTCTGTTTATATTATACTACCATACATGAGGCAGAAAGGATATACTATTGTGAAATAGTAATGACAAAATGAAAGAAAAGACCAGAATAAATCTTTGTACATGTTATCCCCAGATGTTACTGTGAACTCCCTACTTAGCTTCATCTCTTGCAGCTCATGCTAAGCTGTTTTCCCTCAGTTCGCCACACAAATCAGTGGGTTTAAGACATAATTCACTAGGGATTTTGATAGGATTTGAGTAAATCCCCAACAAAAACTCCCTAGGCTTGCCAGCTATTTTTAAAGACAGAGATTTAGAAAGCAGAAGATCCTAAGTTCACTTATCTGTCTTGTGATGGCCCTTGCCTGGAAGATAGGAAGACACTCACGTTATGAGATGCTTACCTAAACTTTTTTTCAAACCATCTGTTGTATGGAACCACACCACAGAAGTCATCTCTGCATGATATTTCTAAGTTGAGTAACAGTTAATATTATACATTTGCAATGTCATTAGAATTTAAGAGTTTAAAATAGCTGACCATTTTCACTGTGGAATTAGTAGATTTTGTAATTACTTATTGAATTTGTAAAAGTAAATAAATGCTAAAAACCCAGTCTTGGCAAGGATGTGGAGAATCAGGAATACCTAATACCTTACCCTTTATCTGAAATTAGTTTATCTTTCTATAAAGTACTGGGTATCAAAATTACCTGGAGAGCCCATTCCCTGAAATTCAAATTCAGTAGGGCAGGAGTAAACATAGCCTTCCATTTTGAATAATTTCCTTTATGTTTGA
Organism: Cnephaeus nilssonii; assembly: GCF_951640355.1. Taxonomy (NCBI): domain Eukaryota; kingdom Metazoa; phylum Chordata; class Mammalia; order Chiroptera; family Vespertilionidae; genus Cnephaeus; species Cnephaeus nilssonii. Next base: position 91,695,003 of record NC_137077.1, read on the forward strand.
GAACTACTGTTTTGTTTTTTTAAGTTATGCAACTTGCCACAGCTATTAATTATTCTTGAGTGCTTCTTGGGTTCCACAGGTGAATCTACTTTTCTTTCACAGATATTTTCCTCCAATAGGCACTTTCAATTGATTTCATGTGCTAAAAATTTCCTTATCCATTTTCTCTTGTTATATTTTAATTTGTCATAACATAAATCGTCTTACATCATTGAAGATAGGATTTGTTTCTTTTTTATTATTGCCCTGGTGTTGGGAGTGATTTCCTAGAGGAAAAGGAAACCGATAGGTCTTTGTTCTGCCATCTGGAAATCAGGAATCTCAAACTGTCATTAGTACTATATTAGAGTCCTAAAAATTTTTTGGCCTGGAGGGGAAAAGAAAAGGCATAGGAGCTTTAGGAGAAAGTAGTGTCAATGGATGCTTTTTCTTTTCTTTTAAGATGAGGATCAGTAATTGTAGCATGGTGAGGGCCTGAACAATCAATCAAAGAAAACACACGTTCTTGCCCTAGCCGGCTTGGCTCAGTGGATAGAGCATCAGCCTGCTGACTGAAGGGTCCCAGGTTTGATTCCGGCCAAGGGTACATGCCTGGATTGCAGGCTCGATCCCCAGTGGGGGGTGTGCAGGAGGGAGGCAGCCGCTCGATGATTCTCTGTCATCATTGATGTTTCTATCTCTCTCCTTCTCCCTTTCTCTCTGAAATCAATAAAGAAATGTAATTTTTTTAAAAAAACACGTTCTTTATTTTATGAATTTTCTCTGGAAATAGGTGGTCATTAGGTATAATCCAGGATCACTTCTCCACTAAACCAGAGATGGGGACAACTCACTGTAATGAACTGAGACTGTAGAGAATATAATCTAAGCCTCTTACCTAAATAATATTGTAGTTCCCTGCAAAATGTATTGAAGAGACTATGAATCTCTACATACAGGCAGTCCTCGGACTTGACTTAGTCATTTCGTGGTTACGTCGCCATCTCCCATTTACAGTATTTATATTTTAAAAAGTCCCCTCATTTCAACGTATATTCATATGTGCTTTATGCTTTTTATTATTTATTTACCACAAGTAAAGGTCAGGAATTATCTTTCTTTTAAATTTTTTTTTTTACTGTTTCACTTCATTACTGCTGTGTATGTGCTCCATGTGAGTGACGTAGGTGCTTATGTAGGTGGGTTCCGACTTATGGCGAAAATCGCGTTACGTGGTGCTGTAGGAACGGATCTCCGACGTAAGCCGAGGACTGCCTGTATTTGGGTATCACAAAAGATCCATCCCTAGAATCCTCAAACCTGGAGAATATATAGGTACATATAATTTGATAGTTGGCTAATTTTATAGTTATAGGTTTCTTTTACAGAAAGGTATTATGTGCCATTATTTTACAAATTAATGTTGATCCTGTAAATTTTTAGTGGATCTTATTCTAATCAATAAGTAAAATGAGCCCTAGCCGGTTTGGCTCAGTGAATAGAGCGTTGGCCTATGGACCAAAGGGTCCCACGTTGGATTCTGGTCAAGGGCACGTACCATGGTTGTAGGCTCCTCCACAGCCTGGGCCCTGGTCAGGGCACGTGCAGGAGGCAACCAATTGATGTGTTTCTCTCTGTCTTTCCCTCTGTCTTCCACTCTAAAACTCAATGAAAAAATATCCTCAGGTGAGGTTTAACAAAAAAAATAAATAAATAAAGGTAAAATGACATAGCAGACATTATCTTAACAAGGTATTCCTTTCTCTTCTAGCTTTTTTAAAAGAATGTATTCTGAGGTTAATTCTGATCTCTTTAATTTTTTTTTTTTTTTTTTTTTTTTTTAGTTTTTAGATTCCAGTTGTATTCTCTATTTTACTATTTGTAGACTTTTCATAGACATTGCCTCATGTATACAAAATGCTAAGCAGATTTAAAACTATTTTGGATATATGTTCACCTGCTTTGACAAAAATCACAGAGTAAACCACATACAAATTTAGTTCTCTTTTATGTAAGGGTTCAAACTGTAACTCTGCTCTGTGAAGTTATCAGGAGTTCATAGACATCCGACCTTGTTGCATTGCCATCCCTAGAGTATACCCCACCCACATAATTCAAGATGGCTCACTGCCATGTTGTATCCCAGCCAGCAGGAGTGAAAATCTTTCATGAAATTTGTTTTATGGAAAGCAAAACTCAAGAGCTTTGGACCACATAATGCATCACTTATAAGACTATGACTATCCATAAAAAAAGCTGAAGGTGTAGTTTTTAAAAGACATTTACTTATTGTCAGTTGATCAACACTGGAAGGGATGAAACGGATAGCTGACTCTTTGTGGGGGCAGGGAGGGAAGTGGTGAGTAGAAAGAATGTCCAGAGTTTATTGGGACCTTGTTTAAAGTCAGGAAAGATCTATTTTATTTAAAATAGTCATGCAAGTAGAGTTAGATTGCAATATTTCTTAGGAAGTCATCCTATTTTCCCATGAGGTTCTTTCTTTATTTTAGACCTTTTTCTCCAAACTGCTTTATTCTGTTGCTAGTACGTCTTCAGGGTGTCTTTTTCTTACAGCCCTATGGAAGATTGGACAGGCTTTTCTATAATTGAGTATTTATTTCAAGTTTAACCAAATATTGGAACTCATAAATATCACCTCCGGTTTCTTGAACAGATTTTCAGCATCACAAGAAATGACACTTAACATTAAGTGGCAAATTGTTCAGAGAAATTCCAAGTTGTATCCAATCTAGCAGCACTGAAGCTGTGGTTGTATATTATAGTTTGAAACAAGACTAACTAAGAAAGAGTGTCAGGCCAAAACCGGTTTGGCTCAGTGGATAGAGCGTCGGCCTGTGGACTGAAAGGTCCCAGGTTCGATTCCGGTCAAGGGCATGTACCTTGGTTGCGGGCACATCCCAGGTGGAGGGGGGTGCAGGAGGCAGCTGGTCGATGTTACTCTCTCATCAATGTTTCTAGCTCTCTACCCCTCTCTCTTCCTCTCTGTGGAAAATCAATAAAATATATTTAAAAAAAAAAAAAAAGAGTGTCAGGGCCCCAGTGAGGCTGCCGTCATTCACCGATGCTTTCAGTGCTTCCACCTCGGACCTTTCCCCATCAGCTCAGTCCATCTGATGTCAGCTCTCCCACCACTACCTTCCTAGTCCAATGTGACTGAGTAAGAGACAGATTCCTAGAGATCTATTTCGAGGATGGTGGTAAAGAAAAAGTTTAAAAAGCAGACAGGAAAAATAGTGTGTTTTATCTTCAAGGTCACTTAAATTTGTAAAAATAAAAATGCATTGTACTTAAAGATATATGCTAAATGAAATAAGCCAGATACAAAGGACAATACTGTATGGTTCCACTTATGAAATACCTAGAATAGTTACATTCACAGAGACAAAAAGTAGAATGGTGGTTGACAGGGGCTGGAGGGAGGAGTAAATGGGGAGTTAGTGTTTAAGGGATACAGAGTTTTTTTGTTTATTTGTTTTGCTTTTAATCCTCACTTGAGAATATGCTTAGCAAGGAAGGGAGGAAGGGAGAGAGAAAGAGAGAGAGAGAAATATCAGTGTGAGAGAGAAACATCAATCATTTGCCTTCTATACGTGCCCTGACCCAGGATCGAACCTGAAACCCAGGTATCTGCCCTGACTGGGAATAAAACCCAAAACCATTCGGTGCAAAGGAGGACACACTCAACCAACTGAGCCACTCCAGCCGGGTGGGTTATAATTGAAGAAGTTAAAGTTCTGGGGAAAGATCATGGTGATGGTTGAGCAACATTGTAAATATACTTAATGCCACAGAACCATACACTTAAGAATGGTTAAAATTGTGAATTTTGTATATTTTTACCACAATAAAAATTACATTGTACTTATTATTGTAATGTTTGCTATGCGACATTCCTCATTCAGAAAATTTTTATGATTTAAAAATAATTATATTGAGTTGTAGTATATATGCAATACAATGCATACATTTTAAGTGTACAATATTGTGAGTTTTGATAGATGTATACACTGTGTAACTGCCACCATAGCCAAGCTATAATACATTTCCAAAAGGTTCTCTTATGTCCCTTTCCATTCATTCTGAGTCCCCACCCCCAGTGCCTGGCAACCACTGATCTGCTTTTTATTCTTTGCAGATTAGATTACAATTAATTTTTATACTTTTTAAGCAAATGGAAAAGATACAAGCTTTTGTGTGTTTTTTTCTAACAAATATAGATACAATCATCAAAAGCTTTTGCCAGTTTGGGAAGCAGGCAGCAGCTTCAGTATCAATATCTCAATAAAACTAAGTTTTCCAAACTTGCCATAATCTATAGTAGATTTGATGTATCAAAATGCTCTTTGTTTGTTTGTTTTTCCAGAAAAAGTTGGGAGAAAAACTGAAGACAAGTTTTTCATACAAAATTTTGTTCAATCAGCCTCATTTACTGAGCTGTAACTAACCAGCATATCTGCCTTTGTTATGTTAATTTTTATTATTTTCAAGGATTTCTAAAAAAATAAATCAGTATATATTGAGATAACTTTTCTACCCAATCTCATGTCAATGTATTCCTTAATGTGGATCAGATTCTTTTGTTTCAGGAGATATAGACATGAGACAACCATACAGTAAATGAGAGGATTCAAAATTGTGCTGTGCAAAGGCCTTGCTACTTTACTGCAAGAACGTCATACTAGGCAGGGCACCGATGAACATCGCTGGATCAAATGCCCCAAGATAGTCTATATTTGGTGACATTTAAAAGTTACTTTCCAACATCAAAACATAAATGTGATACTTATGTTTCATATTTACTGAATAGTACAGTAATTGATCATAGTCCCGTGATTCTTGAATCCAGGAGTCAGACAGCTTTCTGTTGTTTGTTCTTTAAAAATAATTTTCATAATATAAGAATTCTACCTCATGATACGTCTCTAGCAGTAGCATAGGACCTTTCTGCTTTCAGAATCACCCGATCTCTCCTCTTTGCCTCCACGACCATCTTTCTAAAACCTTGCTTTATTTTTCTGGAACTTTTGATGCCCCTATATTATATTCAAAATCAAATCATTTCTTATTCAGCATTTTTCATACCCTCTGTCTACCAGGTTCTGGTTAGAACCCTTAAGAATTTCACAATCTATGAATATCTCCATTCCAGACCATCTATACTCTGATTCAAAGCCAAGTTTTCAGCTTCTCTCTCAGTTTCCTTTCCCTGTAGGAACCCTCTAATCCAGTTAGGCAATGTATCCTCACATATGACTTATGCTTTTACACTCGCCACTTTCACTGTCTTTCTTATCTGTCAAAATAAAGCCCATCTCAATCTCCGCCCCCCACCCCCACACACTCCATTGTCATAGTGATTTCTTATCTGCTATATTATTTCAGCATTTGCAAATTGTTCCCTCGACCAGGAGTTTGTCCAGGAGTTCGACCATGGGGCGGGGCTGGCTGGGGAAAGGGAGGGAGTACCAGGCGCTGGGCCTCTAGTATATACGAGTATATATTTTAAAAGTGTTTGATAAGAAGAAAAATTCTGGAAACTGGTTGCACAACAGTTTGAATATACTACTGAACTGTACACTAAAAAATGGTTAAAATGGTAAATCTTATGTTATGTGTATAACATATATCCTATATAATAAAAGCCTAATATGCTAAGTGTCCGGTCGTCCAGTCAGCCATTCAGCCAATCAAAGTGTAATATGCTAATGATATTCTAAGGCTGCTCAACCACTCGCTGTGACATGCACTGACCACAAGGGGGCAGACGCTCTGACCGATAGTTTAGCTTGCTGCTGGGGTACAGCCTATCGGGACTGAGCGAGATGGGCCAGACACGCCCTGGAGCCCTCTTGCAGTCCCTACCGGATGAGTAACCTCCTGCGTCCCTCCCCGGCCCCGATCATGCACCAGTGGGGTCCTTTGGCCTAGCCTGCACCCTCTCGCAATCTGGGACCCCTTGGGGAATGTTGGAGAGCTGGTTTTGGCCTGATCCCACAGGCCATGCCGAGGGACTCCACTGGTGCATGAATTCGTGAACTGGGCCTCTAGTTAATCTATAAAATTAAATTTTTAAATTTTTTAAATTAGCAAATGAATAAATTACAAGACCAATAAACTCATAAAAACATCAAAAGAGTTTTTTATTTTATTATTTTTTTATTTAAATTTTTTATTGTTTAAAGTATTACCTAAGTCTCCTTTTTCCCCTATTGACCTCTCCCTGGCCACTCCCACCCCCAGCACATGCCCTCACCCCCTGCTGTCTGTGTCCATGGGTTATGCTTATATGCATGCATACAAATCCTTTGGTTGATCTCTTACCCCACCCCTCTCCTGCCTTACTCTTAGGTTAGACAGTCTATTTGATGCTTCTATGTCTCTGGCTCTATTTTTGTTCATCAGCTTATATTGTTCATTATATTCCACAAATGAGTGAGATCATGTGATATTTATCTTTCTCCAACTGGCTTATTTCACTTAGCATAATACTCTCCAGGTCCATCCATGCTGTTGCAAATGGTAAGAGTTCCTTCTTCTTTATAGCAGTGTAGTATTCCAGTGTGTCGATGTATCACAGTATTTTAATCCACTCATCTGCTGATGGGCACTTAGGCTGTTTCCAAATGTTAGCTATTATAAATTGTGCTCTATGAACATAGAGGTGCATATATCCTTTCTGATTGGTGTTTCTTATTTCTTGAGATATATTCCTAGAAGTGGGACTACTGAGTCAAATGAGAGTTCCATTTTTAATTTTTTGAGGAAACTCCATACTGTTTTCCACAGTGGTTGCACCAGTCTGCATTCCCACCAGCAGTGCATGAGGGTTCCTTTTTTTCCCACATCCTCACCAGCACTTGTTGTTTATGGATTTGTTGATGAAAGCCATTCTGACAGGTGTGAGATATGGTACCTCATTGTCATTTTGATTTGTATCTCTCGGGTGATTAGTGACTTTGAGCATCTCTATAATAATAAAAGGGTAATATGCTAATTAGACCAGACGTCATTCCGGACATCCTTCCTGATGAAGCCAGGGCCGGAGGGAAGCAGCCCGGGTCCCGGGTGCCTGCTGGTGGCTGGAGGAGGGAAACCTGTGCCGGCAGCCGGGGAAAGGAAGGCCTACTCTTGCGCAAATTTTCGTGCATCGGGCTTCTAGTGTTTTCATATGTCTCTTGGCCTTCTGTATGTCCTCTTTCAAAACGTGCCTGTTTAGGTCCTTTGCCCATGTTTTGTTTGGATTGTTTATCTTCCTTTTGTTAAGTTGAGTTCCATGTAAATTTTGGAGATTAAACCCTTATCTGAGATAGCATTGGCAAATATGTTCTCCCATGCAGTGGTCTTTCTTGTTGTTTTGTTGTTGGTTTCTTTTGCTGTGCAAAAGCTTTTTATTTTGATGTAGAAAATAAACCAGTTGTTTATTTTCTCCTTAGTTTTCATTGTCCTGGGAGCTGTATCTGTAAAGATACTGCTATGACATACGTCTTGATATTTTGCTGCCTATGGATTCTTCTAAGATTTTTATGGTTTCCTATCTTATCTTTAAGTCCTTTATCTGTTTTGAGGTTATTTTTGTGTATGGTGTAAGTTGGTGGTCTAGTTCCATTTTTTTGCATGTATCTGTCCACAATTTTCCCAACACCATTTATTAAAGATACTGTTTTGACTCCATTGTATGCTCTTGCCTCCTTTGTCAAATATTAATTGAGCATAATGGCTTGGGTCAATTCTGGGTTCTCTGTTCTATTCCATTGGTCTATATGTCTGTCCTTGTGCCACTACCAGCAGTTTTGAGAACCGTGGCTTTGTAATATAACTCGAAACCTGCTATGTGATTCTTCCAACTTTGTTCTTCCTTCTCAGGATTGCTGTGGTTATTCGGGGTCTTTTTTTATTCCAGATGAATTTTTGGAGAGTTTGTTTTAGGTCTGTGAAATATGCCATTGGTATCTTAATGGGGATTGCATTGAATCTATAGATAGCTTTGGGTAGTATGAACATTTTAATGATGTTGATTCTACCAATCCATGAACACGGTATATTCTTCCATTTGTTTATACCTTCCTCTATCTCTTTTTTCAATGTCCTGTAGTTTTCCAAGTACAGGTCTTTTACCTCCTTAGTTAAGTTTATTCCTAGGTATCTTAGTTTTTTTGGTGCAATGGTAAATGGGATTGTTTTTTTTATTTCCCTTTTTGTGAGTTCATTATTGGTGTATAAAAACTCCATAGATTTCTGGGTGTTAATTTTGTATCCTGCTACATTGCCAAATTCATTTGTTAAGTCTAGCAGTTTTTTGAGGGAGTCTTTGGGGTTTTCTATGTATAGTATCATGTCATCTGCGAATAATGACAGTTTTACTTTTTTTCCAATTTGGATGCGTTTTATTTCTTCTTGTCTGATCACTATGGCTAACACTTCCAGTGTTATGTTGAACAGGAGTGGTGAGAGTGGGCGTCCCTGTCTTGTTCCTGTTCTTAAGGGAAATGTTTTAGTTTTTGCCCATTGAGTATGATGTTGGCTGTAGGTTTGTCATATATGGCCTTTATCATGTTAAGATATGCTCCCTCTATTCCCACTTTGCTGAGAGTTTTTATCAAAAATGGGTGTTGGATTTTCTCAAATGCTTTCTCTGCATCTATTGATATGATCATGTGATTTTTGTCTTTCAGTTTGTTTATGTGACGTATCATGTTTATTGATTTACGAATACTGTACCAGCCTTGCATCCCTGGAGTAAATCCCACTTGATCATGGTGTATGATCTTTTTAATATATTGCTGGATGCGATTTGCTAGAATTTTGTTGAGGATATTAGCATCTATGTTCATCAGGAATATTGGCCTGTAATTTTCTTTCTTTGTAGTGTCTTTATCTGGTTTTGGAATTAGGATAATGCTGGCCTCATAAAAAGAGTTTGGAAGTGTTCCTTCCTCTTGGATTTTCTGAAATAGTTTGAGGAGTATAGGTGTTAGTTCTTCTTTGAATGTTTGGTAAAACTCCCCTGTGGAGCCGTCTGGACCTGGACTTTTGTTTGATGGGAGTTTTTTTTTTTATTACTGCTTCTATTTCATCAGTTGTTATTGGCCTATTCTGGTTTTCTGATTCTTCCTAATTCAGTTTTGGGAGATTATATTTTTCTAGGAATTTGTCTATTTCATCCACATTGTCCAGCTTGTTGGCATATATTTGTTCATAGTATTTTCTTTCAATCCTTTGTATTTCTGTGGTGTCTGTGGTTATTTCTCTACTTTTGTTTCTGATTTTATTAATTTGGGTCCTCTCTTTTTGTTTCTTGATGAATCTGGTTAATAGTTTACAAATTTTGTTTATCCTTCCAAAGAACCAACTCTTGTGTTTCATTAATTTTTTGTATATATGTGTGTGTGTGAAAATATATATATATATATATATATATATATATATATATATATATATATATATATATATTTAGTCAATATGTCATTTATTTGTGCTCTAATCTTTATTATTTCCTTCTACTCACTCTGGGTTTTTCTTGTTGTTCTTTTTCTAGTTCTTTAAGTTAAATAGTTTATTGCTGATTTTTCTTGTTTTTTGAGTTATGCCTATAATTCTATGAACTTCCCTCTCAGGACTACTTTCATTGTGTCCCAGGGATTTGGGGTTGTTGTGTGTTCTTTTCATTTGTTTCCAGGATCTTTTTTATTTCTTTCTTGATCTCATTGGTAACGCATTCATTGTTTAATAAAATGCTTTTTACCCTTCATGTGTTTGGATGTTTCGGGGTGGTTTTACTGTAGTTGATTTGTAATTTCATTCCACTGTGATCTGAGAAGATGCTTGATATGATTTCAACCTTCTTGATCTTGTAGAGACTTGTTTTGTGTCCTAACATGTGGTCTATCTTTGTGAATTATCCATGTGCACTTGAGAAGAATGTATATTCTTCAGCTTTGGGGTGAAATATTCTATAAATGTCAATTAAATCCATCTGATCCAGTGTGTCCTTCAGAGTCTCTGTTTCCTTGTTAATTTTTTTTCTCTGCAAGATCTATCCAGTGAAGTCAGAGGGGTGTTAAAGTCCCCTACTATGACTGTATTGCTGTCAATCTCTCCATTAAAGTCCTCTATAAGTTTTTTTATATATTTAAGTGCTCCTATATTTGGTGTGTATATGTTTACCAGGGTTATATCCTCTTGTTGGATCAATCCCTTTAATATTATGTAGTGTCCTTCGTTGTCTCTTGTGATAATCTTCATTTTAAAGTCTTATTTTGTCAGATATGAGTATTGCTACTTCAGCTTTTTGTTTCTTTCCATTTGCATGGAAAATTTTTTCCCATCCCTTCACTCTCATGTTTCATGTGTCTTTTCTTTTGAAGTAGGTTTCTTGTAGACATCATATAGTTGGGTCATGCATGTATTTTTATCCATTCAGATATACTATTCCTTTTGATTGGAGCATTTAATCCATTTACATTTAGGGTTATTATTGATAGGTACTTATTTATTACCATTTTAATTCTGTATGGCTAGTTTCTCTCTCTGATTCTTCTTCTCATTATAGCATTCCCTTTAGCACTTATTGTGATGCTGGATTGGTGGTGGTGTATTCCTTTAGCCTTTTTTGTCTAGGAAGCTCTTTATTTGACCATCTATTTTTAATGATAGCCTTGCTGGATATAGTAATCTTGGTCTCAGATCCTTGCTTTCCTTTACCTTGAATACTTCATGCCATATCCTTCTGGCCTGTAGAGTTTATGATGAGAAATCAAGTGTCAGCCTTATGGGAACTCCTTTGTAGGTAACAGTTTTCTCTTCTCTTGCTGCCTATAAGATTCTCTCTTCGTCTTTAATTTTTCACATTTTAATTATCATGTGTCTGGACATGGGCCTGTTTGGGTTCTTCTTGTTTGGGATTCTCTGTACCTCCTGAACTTGTGTGACTTTTTCCTTTACCTTGTTAGGGAAGTTTTCTACTATTATTTCTTCAAACACATTCTCTATTCCTTTCTCCCTTTCTGCCTCTTCTGGCACACCTGCTATTCTAATATTGTTACATTTTACATGGTCCCACAGCTCCCTTCAGCTGTCCTCCTGTTTTTTAATTGTTTTTTTTCTTTTGGTTCTCTGATTGAGTGATATTTTCAACTCAGTCTTCTAATTCACTGATTTGATCCTCAGCTTCCCCATATCTGCTGTGTATTCCTTCCAATATGTTCTTTATTTGTGTTATATCATTCTTTATCTCAGACTGTTCTTTTTTCATAGTTCCTATATCTTTTTTCATGCTGTTGAGCATCTTTACCATCATTACTCTGAAGTCTGATTCAGATAAATTTATCTCTGCTTCATTTATCTCTTCTTCTGGAGAATTCTCTAGTTCTTTCATTTATGGGTTGTTTCCTTGTCTCCTTATTTTGGTTGTCTGTTTGGGTTTGTGACTATGTATTAGGTAGATCCTCTACACCTCTCAATCTCTAGTGCAGGACAGTGTTAAAGGCTGTTTCTGACTAATTAGACCAGGCAAAGACTCAAAGCCTCCAGAGACCACCTCTGTCTATAAACTAATTGGATTCCTACTTGAATTGCCCGCAGGCAATCATCCTCAGGTGTGGCAAGAGTTTTTTCAACAGGGTGGGGCAGTTGTGTCTGCCTGGAGGCTAATTGTTATTTTAAATCTCTTCAGTAGCCTCAGGACAAGGTATTTTCCAATAGGGTGTGTCAACGGTCTTCCCCCAGGCAAGGCAAATGTGTATGTGGGAATGATGTCCTCCGCTGTGTGAGGGAATGACTCAGCCCAGGAAACTTGGGTGTCTGCCTTCTGAGCTCTATCCCCCAAGTCCCCAGTCCTGGCTTTTGCTCTCATAGCTCCAGTGTACTTCCCCCTCCCTCTGCTGGAGCACAAGGTGGGTGGCTCCATAGGGAATTTTGTGTGTTGGCCCTTTAAGAGGGTGCCTGTCACTCCCTGTCAGCACCTGCTGCTTTTGAAAGCCAAATGTTATGTGGGTTCCTTTCTCAGTTTTGGTGCTCTCTGCTGGGGGGCCCAGCTTGGGAATTCGATCCAAGAGTTCTCAGTGGCAACCCCCCACAGCTGAGATATCTCTCCGGGACTTTAGTTGCCGTCTGTGGGTGCCCAGTCAGCTCTTTCACGCCTCCACCCCTCCTACGATTCTCTGTGTGGTCTCCACTTTTGGTCCTCAAATATCAGGGTTCTCTCCTGTGAGTTTTCCATTGATTATTCAGGAAGTTTTTCTGTATTTTAGTTGTAATTCCAGTTTGTTCCTGGGAACATGTCCATGCAGCATCCACTTATCTACCACCATTTTTAATCTTCTTGGCTGGATAGTTTTAAAATGGGTCTTGCAAGTGGGAAATTGGTCTATAGTGAGACCCTCCCGGCTTGCTGACAATCACCTTCCCACTGTATCCTTGAACAACAGGGAGCCAAAAGAAAATTTTAAAGGCCTAAGCCATGAACATAATATAGTTGGGGAAGCACACTCTGCACCTGTAGAAGAATTGCAGGACATTTACAGAGCAAATGCCTGTTTAATATCTAATGCTAAAAGGGAAAGCTGAGTGGAGAGAAATTACCAGTCAGGCAAGGAGAGAAACCTATAGGCATTTCAGGTAGAGAGAGTAGCATAAACTTAAGTGAAAACATGTAAAATGGTTACACAGGGTCCTTGGTGAACAATGAGGAATAAATACACTGAACATTATAAGTGGTCAAATATTAGGCCATAGCATTTGATGTTGTACGAAACCTGATAAAAATGACATTGGGAGAGTAGGACAGTATAGAATGATAGGGAAATCAGAGAAGGGGTTTTAAGAATAATATAGGCCCATGATTAAAGTATGGTAGTGTCTGTGACAGTTAACATGCCAAAGATCCAAAGCAGTGGGTTCATTAAAATTATTTAGGAAGAACCAACAAAACTTGGAATATTGGTTATGGGGGACAAAGAAAAAATCAAATTATTTAAATGTCAGTCTGTGGACCTAGGAATATACTGATTCAGTTAACGTGGAAAGAGAAATTTGTTATGATGGACGTTAGACTTTATTTAGTGTTTACATTTTACATAAAAAGTATCTATAAGTAGTATCTAAATAAAGGTGACCTAGAGAGACAATCATAAGATGTTCAGGGACCAAAGTTTGAAGTATCAGGCCTTTCAGTCAGGCTTGCCCACATAGGATCACCTACAGACTGGTTTTCACTGAGTTTAATTAAGGTAGTGTGTCTGCCACACTCTGAGATCTCTGTAAGGGAATCTGGAGAAAAGAGTAATCAAAAGGCTTTCTTCGGAAATGAGTTGAAAGAGTGGAGGAGATATCCTGGTAGTTTACAACTCACTCTGGATAGTTAATTGGTTAAATAACAAGTAAAGGAGGTATCGGAATCAAGGGAGCATCAATAAAAGAATCTAGATTTTTAATAAAAGGCAACAAACCGAACAAACAAAACATACTCATAGATACAGACAACAGAATGGTGGTTACCAAGAGAGAAAAGAGATGAGGAGAGGGCAGAAGGTAAAAGGTGACAGAAGAGTTATCAGGCCTTAGATGGTAAACACACAATAGAGTATATACAGATCTTGTGTTACTAAGTTGTACACCTAAAATGTATGTAATTTTATCAACCAATGTTACCCCAATAAGTTTAATTTTTTAAGTATATAGATTTTAGATTTATCTTAAAATTGGAATAAACTATGATTACATGTCTATGACCATAAATAATACACCTAAAGCTACTTATCTCATTCTTTTATCTGATCTTTCCTGATGTTTTCAGGATTATGCAATTTATGAAACATGAAAATACCCAGTTGGAGTAAGAAAGAAAAGTAAAACCTTGGTAACATCCCTTCATTCTTACTTCTTTTGTGTCTTTCATTTCTGTTAAACACATACACACACATATACTAGTATAGGAGTCTCTTAAATTGTTAACCATCATCGTTCCAACATTGATTATATCTCTTATTGACTAGTGATAGAAAGCTAATGTGTTGTTCTCAAGGATTCAGGAATTATCAAAAGGCTATTGAGCTCCATTTGCCTTGGATATTTGCCTCCTGTTACTGAAATTTACTCAGAAGGGGGAAGGGAACAGAGGAGGTGGTCTTACTGTTTCTTGAGGCTCTAATTCCACAGCAGAATACTTTTAGAAACATCTTTATTCTATTAGAAATTGCAGGTAGTTTAAAGCACCAGGGATGGAGTGAATAGACCACTTTCATGACTTAAAGTTGGATTTCTGCTACTACCTACTCATTTTGCAGTTAATACGGCATGTTAGTCATGCAGTAGGGGGTTTCTAATCACTTTCATAGGTTCTGTGTCCACATTTGCAATGTTTTTTTTTAACTGAGGAAAAAACACTAACAGAAGAAGGAGAGTTTGACAGGAGGAGCATTGCAGTTTTTATTTTGCTGTGGGTTTGTGGCATCCATATATTTTATTTGCTTATATTATTCCCTAGGGCCTCATGGGAAATGAACTCAGAATGGCCAGTCTTCCTTTTCTGTGGATAGCCTTTACTTGGTAAACCTCTTGAAGTCAATTATTAATCCCCATCAAGGTTCATTTTCTTCAAACTATGTTAGAATTAGAATAGGTGAATTCCAGATCTCAAGCAATTGACTTTGACTTAAAAAGGAACTATTTCTAGTATTTTTATTTTCTTTTTATAGTTTGCTTTATCTTTTCATTTTTCTTCAATGAATGCATATTAATTTTTCTTCTCCAACTTATTCTCAGTCTCTTTATCTACCACGTGGAAGAAATGATTGTATCTACGTTATAGAGTTGTCATTATAAGTAAACAAGTCATTGCCTACAAAGTACTAAACATGAATAAACACATAATAAGTATAAAACAAATGGTACATATTTACTTATTTTTACTCTATTATTCAAGGGTAGTTTTATTTTCCACTTTATCAGAAAATTTTTCATGGAAGCAAATTGTATTAACCGTCAGTAGCTACTAAAATAAGATGCTTTTGCAATTTGCTTTTTTTCACTCTGAATTCCATTTCCTGTTCTTAACAAAGTTTTTAGTTTAGACACTTTTTTGAGTGCTGTCTTTAAAACAACCACATAAGCTCAACTATACCATATGGTCTTTTCTATCAGATGTATTAAGGGAACAATTTTTCTTTATATATATATATTTCTTTATTGATTTCAGAGAGGAAGGGATAGGGAGAGAGAGATAGAAACATCAATGATGAGAGAGAATTACTGATTGGCTGCCTCCTGCACGCCCCCCACTAGGGATCGAGCCCGCAACCCAGGCATGTACCCTTAACTGGAATCGAACTCAGGACCCTTCACTTCACAGGCTAATGCTCTATCCACCAAGCCAAACCAGCTAGGGCAGGGAACAGTTTTTCTTATTCCCTAGAAGTTAGATGGCTGTTGCTCTTTATTAGCTTTTATATTCTTACCTAACTTTCCATTTTTAAGAGGTTGTTCTCTCCTATCTGTCCATTTCAAATTTACCAAAATTATGGACAAAACGAACAATACTATCTCCATCCCTTTCCAAATACTTAAAAAAGAACACCTAAAAGCTAATATGTCTATAAAAGTTACTGACATCATACAGCGTTTACATGAGTATAAGTACAATATGTGATCAAAACACTTTATTTTCTTGACTATAAATTGCCCGCTTTAGGCACATTCACATTTAGAAATCAGTGTCAAGAGTATAATTTTAAAATGGAAAAGACAATGGCATGTTCATCTATTAGGGGATTTTTAGAGGCTGAGAGCTATGGGTATGGGAGAGAAAGTTTGATTATATGTAGTTCATAGTATATTGTCAATGCTCAATATAAGATAAATAGACATAATAAAATTTCTATTTGAATTGTATATAAAACAAAAAAAGACTTCAAAGTATATATCTTATTATAAGCCATCTCAATGGCTCAGCCCCAGTGACACATCCTATATTTTAAGTTTTACAATCTAAATTATCACCTGTTATATCATATTACAGTTTGAGAATGTGACATTTTACCCCAGAGATTAACTGTATTACACTAGCTGGCCAAGAATACCATATATAAAAGAATTTGGAACTTAGTCACAAAGCTTCAACAATACAGAATAATTTTACTATTTCATATTATGATGCTTTTCTTAAGCATAGAATGGCACTGAGAGCCCTTCACCTTTGTATCCTGCATTCAGCAAAGGTGCTCATGACTAGATCTAATTGAATAGAATAATCTTATCTTTCATTCATCTTTTCTTTCCGTGCTGCTAAAAGTGTCCGGAGAGGCAGTGCCCTAATTGAGAAAGCACATTTCTCATTTCAGCTTTGTCAGTCTGAGCTTCCCAAAAAGGAACAGATGATGGCAATCAACAGGAAATGGCACTGTGACACCGTCTTGAACTCCTTCACCTTTAAGCTCATTTCACCACTTAACATATTTTTTTCAAGTGGTCAGTGGATATATTTAGACTGTCATTATCCCTTTGGTGTTGACTAAAGCTTCATGGGATAAGCCATCTGCCATATCTCAGAATTATATAGTGTGTGGGAACAGTAGAAAGTTAAATTGAGGTCATTAAGAATCTCCCCTTCCAACAGCAGAGACTAGTTAAACAAATCTTCATTTCCATAATATAAACTAATCTACCTTCTCCTTTTGTTAGTACTGCTTGTTCAGAGTTCCCCTGACCTACCCATTTAAAATGCAAAATATTCTTGTCAGAATATTCAAAATATAGTCTTCCAGTTTTGGCTAAACTAAACCTCTTCCATATGACTGCTATTAAAGCTTACTAGTAATTATCTTAACAAAGACGGAAGCCACGTTAAACTTGGGAAATGCATTCTCAGATTCAGCATTCCCTTGAGTCAAAAGCTCAGGTCACATAATTCCTGTAAATCAAATCCGTCTTCTTACAGATGACATACATAAAAGATGAGCTATTGAGGAATGCATTTTAGACACTGAGATTCACCAACTTCATTCTGATTATTTTGTAAATTTCTCATGTTCACCCCCTACTAAATCCCACCTTCTTTTCCTCCTGTATATTAACCAAAAAGTAGTTAGCTAAATCACAAGGAATCTATAAAGCTTAAATTACTGTTTCAAAGTGCACAGATCATTGGCAAATAAAGCCATGACTGGAAACTTATTTGCATTAATGAGATAAAAAGAATTATAGACATTCAGAATGCCCCAGAAACAGATGACTGATTTTCTAAATCCTATTTTGTAACAGTTACAGTTTGTTACACACTCTATACATAAAAATGTTTTCAGCCCTGGATAGGTGGCACACTTGGTTGGAGTGTCGTCCTGTATACCAAACGGTTTCGGGTTCGATTTCAGGTTGGGGTACATACCTAGATTGTGTTCCTCAATAGCTCGCTCGCTCTCTCTCTCTCTCTCTCTCTCTCTCTCTTTCTTTCTCTTTATCCCTCTCCCCCTTCTTCCTCCCTCCCCCCCCCTTCCTCTCTCTCTAAAAAGCAATGAAAACATATCCTCAGAAGATTTTTTTTTTTAAGTTTTCAGTTTCAATAATGTCTTGTTTTGCATGGAAGCTACTGAATAGTTATCAAAAATTGATAAGATTATTCTTACTTTTAAAAAAACATTTAATCTTGTTTACTGTTTAAGTTTAACTATATCTAGGAACTCTTCATTGAGATGTCAGTATAACAACATGATAAAGACATTTAGGGTCAGAAAAATCTGAATGGGATTCCTGGCTGCACCATTAACTTCAAGTGTAAACGTGGGCAAGTCACATAAACTCACTAAGCCTTAGTTTCATCACCCACAAAATGAGGTAGTAATAATAGTAACTTCAAAGAATTGTGAAGATTAAATGAAAGTCTTGGCATTTTCTTTCTTTTTCAGGCAGGAAGCTCTTCTGGCTGCCATTAGTGAAAAAGATGCCAATATAGCTCTTTTGGAACTTTCATCCTCTAAGAAAAAGACCCAAGAGGAAGTGGCAGCACTAAAGCGGGAGAAGGATCGTCTGGTGCAGCAACTCAAGCAGCAGGTAAAATTAAATGCCTGGAGGGGTAGTGGGACCAGCTTTCACACAATTCTCCACCCATGTCTTTACTGGCTTACATATTAGGCCTTGTTGTCATAGAAGACATCTGATCTTTGTATCTAATTAATTTTCTTATTTTTTTAGGACTTTCATATCTTTTTAAAATTAAATTCATTGGGGTGACATTGGTTAATAAAATTATATAGGTTTCAAGTATACAATTCTATGGTATATCATCTGTATATTGTATAATCTTCATAAGCAGGGATTTTCATCTTCACAAATCTCTGGCTATGTCTAGTAAATGCTGGGTATTTTTTGTAAGAGTATTGGTTTAGAAAATATCACAAGTCTTCTATGAGAATGTTTTTTAATTTTGCGCAATGATTGGATGAAATTAGTGAAATTCTGCCCATTTGAAATGGAAAAGGCTTATTTTTATATCCAATTAGGTTCCTACTACAGAATGCACTAAATATTGTTATTTAAATGATTTTCAGTTATTCAGGGCTGGGTAGTCTCTAAAGGTAAGAACAAAGTTTTGCCCTTTTCCAACCTAAACCCTCCTCAAATTTAATGATTAATATTTCTGTAAGACCTTTGATCTGTGAAAATAAAAGCTACAAATTTGTCCTTTGGTGATGTTTGCACAACTGTGTAAATATGCTTAATGGACAGAACTTACACACTTAAAATTGATAAAATGGTAAATTTTATGTTAATGTATATTTTACCACAATTTTAAAACTAGAAGAAAAAATTCTTCTTTGAAATTAAGGAGAAAGCTGAATTTTTAAATCTGAGTCTCCTTCTGTATCATTAATGCTCTTTATTGGCCGTTCCTGTATGATTTTCAGTGCCTGCAATCCCATCTTCCATTATCATCTCCTGCATTCTCAGTCACATTTTCTGTGCCTTTAGGCTGCCCAGATTTGTTCTTCCACCTGAAGTAATTAGAGAAAGAGTTTTTCAAGTGAAAGGGTTTCTTCTTTTCTGTTTTGGGTGATCAGTTATCAATTGATACCATTTTTGGCATAACATGTAATATTCAACTTAATACGAATCAGTATTTACACAATAAGCTGAGAAAATACCAAAAGATGTCCCTTTTCTATAGTATAGGTAGATGAGCAGCAGAAACAACCCATTGCTCATTTACAAGTGAAAGAAAACTTTTCCAGTGTCCTAAAATAATTTGTCACAAGAAGAGGACATCATCCAATATTTGGATGCCTGTTAAGTAAAACAGAAAAAAATGTGCTTATTAAAGATAATCTATCCAGTAGTTCAAAGTTGAAATTTGGTTTATCAAAGCTGATAATATGATAGAGTGCTGATTGCCATAGGCTAAGGGGTGGGGAAAATGGGGAGATGCTGGTCAAAGGGTACAAAGTTTCAGTTACGCAGATGAAAAAGTTCCGGAGATCTAATGTATAGCGTGGTGACTACAGTTAATAATACTATACTGTATGTATATTTGAAATTTGCTAAGAGAATAGATCTTAAGTGTTCTCACCCCACACAAAAAATGTAACCATGTTAGGTAATGAAAATGTCAGTTATTCATTGTGATAATTATTTCACAAAGTATACTTATATTAAAACACCACAGAAAAATAGAAAAAGAAAAAACACCACATTGTACACGTTAGGTATATGCAATTTATATGTGTCAGTTATACCTCAATAAAGGGAGGGGGAGCTGATAATATGAATTAGAAGGATATTGCTCAAGAAAGACTTTCACTAGTTTGTTAGTATATATATTTAGCAATATCAGTTCTCTTAAGTAGTAGTTAGGCCTAAAAATACAGACATATGATTACATTCATCATGCTCCCTCCATCCTGAGACACAAAGTAGAATAACAAGTCTAGCAGACTAGAATACTGTATCTCATTCACAGTGGCTTTTGATGATTTGGCTCTCGAGACTATATGGTTTCAATAGATAAGAGTTATGATATTAATTAATCCATGAATTTATAATATTAGAAGGAGTCACTGAAAAATTCCTAATATCTTACATCTAACTATATGCCCTGAATATTTTGTAGTGATGTGACCTATATATGGAGAAGATAAAGTAGTTCTTAGGAGTCTTTCCTAACAGTGTTTTTCTGTCTCCCTTCCATATAAAGTTTCACATATCTGCCCTCTCAAAATGTGCCTGGCAGTATTTTATCTTTTCTCATGACTGAGTAGTATTCCATTGTATTTATGTACCACGTCTTATTTGTGACATCATGCTAAGGGAAATAAGCAGACAGAAAACATCAAGAGCCATGTGATGTCACTCATCTGTGGGATATAAAACAAAGCAACAAATGAACAAACAAGAAAACCAAATAAACAAAAACTCAGAGACATAGACACCAGTATGGTGGTTACTAGAGGAACTGGGGAGGGTAGAAAAGGGTGAAGGGGGCCAAATATATGGTGATGAAAGATTTACTTTGGGTGCTCGGCACACAATGCAATATATGATGGTGTATCGTAGAATTGTATACTTGAAACCTATATAATTTTATTAACCAATCTTACCCCAATAAATTTAATTTTTAAAAATGTGTCTTAGATGCTGTGAGCAAGAAGAAACTGGTCTTGCCAAATACGTTTTGATTCTTTAATTCCTCTAAGTGTGTACTAACTTTTTGAAAGTGGATATGACATCAATGTTATTTTAATTTAAAGCTTCTAGACCTTGAATTGCTGGAATGTCTCAATCTAAAGGCATTTTGTAATAAGGAAGCAGTCAGCACTGACCAGGCTTTTCAATAAGTGGACCTGCCACTGCCTGATGGGCTGTTGGCATTCATGTGTGATTCCTGTTGTCAGAAAGAGGTGAAGCAACAGGGATTTACAGATTTTGTGGTCACCCTCTAAGATGGTCCTGATTTACTTATACCCACACATATGCATCCCAGGGTAACTTGTCTCCTTGATTCATTCATGGTAATGCAGCACTTGGATAGGCTGCATCAGAGGAAGGAGCCAGGGCAAATGGCAAACATAAAAACTAAAGGTTGTCTAACAAACTCCAGATGTGCTATAGTGGGTGCCAACCAGTGTGTTCCGATTATCAGTCATGAAGAAGCCCCCACTGTGATTGTCAAGTACCCGCTCTGGATTTAATGTAAACTCGCATAGAACCCTGGAAAGCATTAATACAGTCTGTTTAGCCACAGCGTTGGTCACAAAAGGGCCTTTCCCTCAGCATTATTTTCTTCTTTTTACCTCAAGAATTTTAAAGCCTCCATGTTGTGTTTGCTGGTAGTGTGAAGTCTGGCTCTGCCCTGTGTGCTCTGTACAGATATGTCATGGGCAGGTTGGGCCTTTCAAGACAGGCGAGGTGGTTTCTTTCCTGTTTTTAAAAGTAAAGATAACATTAAATGATAAAGGCTATAAACCAAAATTGATTTGGTTTGAATCTAGACAATCTCATTTACAACTACAATTTTGTAATCCTTTGCATTAATATTAAATGCCAGACAATATACTGTTTTATTTCAACATTTTCTAGGAACAAGAGAAATGAAGACACAATATTTTCCTTAAAGAATCTCAGTCTAGTGCTTAAAATACTGGTTGCCCTTAAACATGTGGCAAAGCCATCCTGTAGACGGTATAGTCCCTGGCCTCCCCATCTTTTTCTGCCGACAGCCTCAGCAAAACATCCTGCATTCTGTGATTTATTTGGCCATTCATTTCATATTCACTGAGCATCTACTATGTATTGTCTCATATTGTATTAATGGAAAACAAATGTCTTTCTTCCTAGTAACAGCCAACTAATCAGACTTAGGTTATAATTCTAGCTATCCCTTTACCAGTTAGACAAATTACTTCTTTAAGATTCATGTTCCTCATCTTAGAATCTGGACAACATTACCTACCTCCCAGGGTTGGTGTGAAATTAAATAAAGTAGCAAACCTAAAGCACTTAGATCCCTCCCACATCTGTTCCCTTTCAAAGATAGCCATTCCATAGTGAGAAGCATGCCGCAGGTGATGCAGGCTCATCGAGGGAAGTGACATTTCAGTAACTGTGGCTCTTGTTCTCAGTCATTTCCAACAAGTTCAATTTTCAACAGACTCCTGTGTTCAGAATTACACAGCTAGTGCATTGTGTTCTCCTCCTCTGAGGAAGAACGTATTTCCCAGAGGATTTAGATAAACAGGACAGTGCTACTTTTTTATCCTTTTTCTACCTGTTTTTTTTTTTAAATACTACAACTCTTATGTAGCATTTTTTAAATGTAGTCTTTCTTAAATCTTACATTTTGATAGAGCATCATCCAAATGCCCACCTGTCCAAAGTTGTCATCACTAGGAAAATTATAACTCCCAAGCATACATTCTATTTCTCTCACTTTCTAGTTTTGTGACTTTTCCATTGGCACACATGCCTCTTTTTTAGATCCCAACTAGTATAACTTTTCAGAATTATGGAATAACTACAAAAATGGCTGCAGTGTCTCTTATAATATAGTCTCAGGAGTGACTTATCATCACCTCTGCCTTATCCTATTGATCACATACTAGACCAACCCTCCACAGTATGGGAGGAAACAACACGATGGTTTCAATAACTGGAGATGGGTAACATTGCAGGCTGTCTTGAAGGTTGGCTACAACAAGTGAATGAAAAACATACCATGGTGTATACATACAATGCAATACTATTCAGCAATAAATAGGAATGAACTCCAAATACACACAACAATGTGGATGAGTTTCAAAAAACACTGAGCAAGAAAATCCAGACATAGAAAAATGCATACTGTGTGATTCCACATTTATGTTAAACTCTAGAAAAGACTATTTAAATCTATGACCTCAGAAAGCAGATCAGACAACAAATCAGAATTCATTTCATTTCTTCCCTACTCAGCTCATGTGAGGGGCCTGCAGTAGGAAAGGGACAAGGTATGTTCTCTTGTTCCTCTTGTTTCTTTTGCCTTTGGTGTGGGGGCCTCTGATACTGTTGCAGTACTCTACTGCTGCTTTTCCAGCCAACGTTGACCCCCTAGGGCAGTGATGGGCAACCTTTTGAGCTTGGTGTGTCAAACTTCGCCAAAAAACTGAGCGTAACTCGGGTAGTGTGTCACTTTGAGGAAAAAACATTATTTCGCAAATGTCTCATCTTCGGCATGCGGCCGCCTCAGGGGCCGCGTGTCATCAGAAATGGCTACGCGTGTCAGTGCTGACACGCGTGTCATAGGTTCGCCATCACTGCCCTAGGGTCAGAGTAGAACCAAAAGACACAAGCCTGATTGTTTTCTGTAATGTCACTTGACCCACAGGAAACTCATGTATTTTTGCCAAGCCTCAGTACTTCTCTGTCCATCCTGCCATCTAGCCTCAGTGTATTTTCCTCCTCAGATAAGCACAAGGCACATCAACATGTCTGGTGCCTAAGTAGGTACAAAGGAATGAGATGCCAATCTCCTTTTCTTGCACTCACACCCACACTTTAGGATTGAATACTCTAGGATTTAGGATTGAATTCTCTTTGAGCCCCTCTCACTTAGCTTAGACAAGGGAGCCCTCTGTGTGTGAATATATACTCTCCGTGACATCAAGATTTCTTCTACCCATCTTAGCATCATCCTCACACCAGCCTCAAAACCAAAAAGGCATGTGCTGGCATGCTGGACTGGCGGACAGCAGTACTTTTTCTGCCACCTCTTAGCAAGCTGTCTTTACAATGTGGCTTGCTTAGCTCCTCTTTATCTCTAGCTTTGGGCCCTGGTCACCAATTCTGGAACCACTGGGAAAACCCATTTATCACACTATTAAAACTAGTTTAAAAGTGACATCTAAAATTGGAATGCGGACAATAAAACTATTTTCCATTCTGTAAAAGGAGAATAGTAATGAGTACAGCTACAAAGAGCTCCGGAGTTGTTAGTGAATGGAGAGAAAAACAATAACAAGTAGCAGGTGGTAAAGTAGCTTGAGTGCCACAGAAGCTGTTTGTGGAAAGTAAAAGGTAGTAGGCATTTACCTATCCCACTAAGCATTTTAAATTCTTGATAATGAGACCAGCCTTTGAGGGCATTCAAGTATCCATTTGTTCATCACACATGTATGATGCCAGCTACCTTTTGCTTGACTGAGCAGACATTCCTCAGAGAACACATTGTGTTAGCACGGCCGGAGGAGCCTTTAGGTTGCAGTTGACAGTACCTACTTTCCCTTGTATTTGCTGCATACACTGATGTCACCCTTTCAGCTGTCCTCTGTGACATTACCTCTTGATAGTGGCTACTGTTTTTTGACCATAGAAGGTAAAAGCCTTTTGTCTAGTTACAGTATTTAGAAGGGGACGAGTAAGATTGCAATTCAAGCTGTATTTAGTGACTTTACAGCTCTTATTGACTTAGGTAAAAATGTTAATCTCTTTTTAATTATCTTGTCTCCCTTCAAGTCTAGATTTTTATATATTAAAAATCACTATACGTATATACTTGTTCCTCTAAACCACTACAAACATTAAGATCAGCTAGATTTTTCCTGCTGATGGTATCCAGATTTATTTGAAAGGAACGCGATGTAAAGCATTTTCCATTTACTGTCCTCACCTCTGGAATTGCCTTCTACTTCCTCAGCTCAATCTTTAATCTTTACTTCAAGACTCATCTTTGTAGTTTGAAATTTTATAGCCATGAAATCAGTTGTTTTTCTTGTCATTAGCAAAACAATTCTGTGCTCTTTTTCCACTCACACATTCATCCTCTTTTGGGCATATGTTGAAACATGAGAGGGAGGAGGAAACAAAAAGAAAAACTATTCACTTATACTACAATTGTTAGTTTTATTTATTCTAAGCCAGACTATTCTCATTGGTGTGTCTGTTTCTTCAGTTATAGGAATCCCCCTCCTTTAACTGTTAATGTCTTGTTTTCTTGTTTATATGAAGCAGTGATACAATATAAATAGCACTAAACTGACTGTCAAGAGACCTGAGCTCTAGCTCCAGCTCTGCTGATAACTTAGTGTATGATCTTGAGCAGTAATGTCACCATCAACTAATATACATCACTTCACAGCTTACAAAGTACTATTCAAACCCCTTAGAGCACCTAACCCCAGGGCTATTTGGACCAAGCAGCTGTCTATAATAATAAAAGCGTAATATGCAAATAGACCAAACGACCGAACAACAGAACGAATGTCCGGACAACTTTCCGGACGACCACACTATGACACGCACTGGTGCCAGGCCAGCCAAGGCAGGTGTGATGCGATTGGTCGGGGGACCCTGCCATCACCCCACGATCACCCTGCAGAGGAAGGCCCAGGCCACCGACCGGTGGGGCAAATGATCGGGGATGGGGGGGCTCTGTGATCATGGAGCCCTGGCTGGGTGGGCAGGGCCTCCCTCTTTGGGGCAATCGATTGTGGGGCTCCCTCTGTGGGGCGATTGATCTGGGGGCCCCGTGATCAATCTGAGCCCCATGATCGATTTCCCCACAGAGGGTGGCCCAGGCCACCGGCCAGCGATGCTGTGGCAAGTGTGCAGGGCCAGCCAGTGATCACCCGCAGAGGGATGCCCAGGCCAGCCAAGCGATCACACCCCACGCCTGTTGCCTGCAGAGAGAGGCAACCGGTGGCAGGGGAGAGGGGGCAGTGCCGCACAGATGGCAAGCAGTGGCAGCGGCAGGGGCCAGGGTGGGGCCAGCTGCCAGCAGCCGAGGGGAAGAAAGCCCCAATAGGCCCTGATCACTGGCCAGGCCTAGGGACCCTACCCAAGGGGTCCCGGATTGCGAGAGGGTGCAGGCCAGACTGAGAGGACCCCCCCACCCATGCACGGATTTTGTGCACCAGGCCTCTAGTCATAAATAAAAGTGAGTGAAGTGTGTAAGACAATAGGAGAGAGAGAACTGGGATTAAGTAGGAGCCATGTGCTTTGTGTATAGAGGCAGCCCTTGGAATTCCAGCTTGTTGTTACCATTCAAAATGTGGGCCCTGTGTTACCCAAGCACCCATCTCCCCCTACCCGTCCTGAGAATCCAGATGTTTATATTAAATCTTTTTTCAGTTGAGGAGTAACTGGCATATAACATTATTTTAGTTTTAAGAGTACAACAATGATTTGATATCCATATAATAAAAGCCTAAGCGACTGTTACGGCAGAACGACCGGTCACTATGATGCGCACTGACCATCAGGGGCAGATGCTCAACACAGGAGCTATCCCCTGGTGGCCGGTGTGCTCCCATAGGGGGAGCGCCGCTCAGCCAGAAGCCGGGCTCATGGCTGGCAAGTGCAGCGGCGGTGGCGGGAGCCTCTCCCGCCTCTGCAGCAGCGCTAAGGAGCAGCAAGCTGAGTGGTAAGGAGCAGCAAGCTGAGTGGTAAGGAGCAGCAAGCAGGCAGGCAGTAAAGAGCAAGGGGTCCCAGACTGCGAGAGGGTGCAGGCCAGGTTGAGGGATACTCCCCCCTATTCACAAATTTCATGCACTGGGCCTCTAGTATGTATATATTGTGAAATGATTACCACAATAAGTCTAGTTACCATCCATCACTACACATAGTTCACAAAGTTTTTTTTTATAATGAGAATATTTAAGATTTATTCTCTTAGCAACTTTCAAATATGCAATACAGTGCTATTTCCTATAGTCACCATGCTGTACATTATATCCCCAGGACTTATTTATCTATAAAGTTTGTATTTATGACCCCCTTTACCTATAAATCTTTTGATATGAGTGTTGGCAGCTAACTTGTGTGTGCGCGCGTGTGTGTGTTTAAATATAAACCAGGCCACAAGCTGCCTAACTTACCCTCTCTGGGTTTTATCTTCCTCATCTATAATATTGGATGGATAGATAATATGTATTTTAAGGTCTAAAGTTATTTTTCATGTTTTGACAAATCAATATATTTACCTATAGTTATATCCTATATAATAAAGAGGTAATATGGAAATTGACTCTCACGCCCTCACGTCACAATATGGCCACCACCACATTGTCACAAGATGGCCTGCAGGGGAGGGCAGTTGGGGGCGACCAGGCCTGCAGGGGAGGACAGTTGGGGGCGACCAGGCCTGCAGGGGAGGACAGTTGGGGGCAACCAGGCCTGCAGGGGAGGGCAGTTGGGGGGGACCAGGCCTGCAGGGGAGGGCAGTTGGGGATGATCAGGCTGGCAGGCAGAGTGGTTAGGGGCAATCAGGCAGCCAGACAGACGAATGGTTAGGGGCCAGCAGTCCTGGATTGTGAAAGGGATGTCCGACTGCCGATTTAGGCCCGATCCCTGCGGGTTCAGGCCTAAACCGGCAGTTGGACATCCCTCAAGGGGTCCCAGATTGGAGAGGGTACAGGCTGGGCTGAGGGACAACCCCCACCCTCCAGTGCATGAATTCTGTGCACCGAGCCTCTAGTTATCTAATAATTGCTGACATTAGGAATAATTTTTTTTAAATATATATTTTATTGATTTTTTTACAGAGTGGAAGGGAGAGGGATAGAGAGTTAGAAACATCGATGAGAGAGAAGCATCGATCAGCTGCCTCCTGCACACCCCCTCCTGGGCATGTGCCTGCATCCAAGGTACATACCCTTGACCAGAATCGAACCTGGGACCCTTCAGTCCCCAGTCCGACACTCTATTCAGTGAGCCAAACCGGCCAGGGCTAGGAATAGTTTTAAAAGAAGCAATTATAAACCATAAGAAAACACATATGTAAGGATTGTTTAAATCTGTCTATAGGAATTTACTTATTTTGTGAAAGTAACAAGTATTTCATTTTGAAGCTAACAAAAAGGATCATGGTTACTCACTATCCTTTTAAACCTTGTTGTATCATACAAAGAAATGTTATATTTTGATGAGTTCTGCTTGCTTGAAGTTAAGTGAAGTCCAGAGGTTGGGAGATATGGGGAAATCTGAATTCCTCCCAGTCTTCTTTCATCCATCTGTTCCATCTTTTTTGTCATCAATTCCAGATGTAGGAAAATTCTTCACAAAAATTTGATAAGACTCTTTCTTCCCTTCTTTTCTAGCATCAAATCTAACTTGCCCTTCCTATTGTCAGACTGCTGCCTTTTATGATGCCACAGGGAATTTATAAATCTTTCGAGTTTCCTGATCCTTCTTGAATTGTCTCAATGCAAATAAATTAACCTAGGTTTCCTGCCCCTATGCTGTGCCCCTCCTGTTTCTACTGCTTTCTCTTTTTTCTTCTTGAATTTATTGGAGTTTCAAGTGTACAACTCAATAAGGTATCATCTGCACACTGCATTGTGCACTCCCCACCCAAAGTCAAGTCTCTTTCCTTCCCATTTATTTCTGCTTTTTGCCCTCTTCTACCTTCCCCCACCCTCTTATCCTCTGGCAATTACCATACTATTGTCTGTGTCTGGGTTTGTGTGGTGTGTGTTTTTTCTGCTTCTTCTAGGTCTTTCAGGTGGCATGATTTATAACTGTTTCCTGTGCTCATTGACCTTGGTCTGAGGATCCCATTAAGCATAAATCTACAAAGATTGGTTTCAGGGTGGTTCTCCTTTTTCCCACTAAACATCTCTTGGTGGGAATTCGACAAGTATATTCCACAAAACATACTCCTACTGCTTCTTTTGATCTCTTTTGAACTAATGTGAATACTTATTAAAAGTGAGTGTGGAATTAAATTATATTTGCATTCAAGGACAAGAGGAGCAATATTAAATAAACTACATTGGCTACTACTGAATGCCCTTTACATGGGCAATTTACATGACCAAATTGAATCATCTGTACTACTACGTGCCTTTCTAGAAAACAGTATTCATGCCATTAGTCATCTCACAGATGAAAATATCTAACATTTATTGAGCTAAGCCTTGTTTTGAGTGCTTTACTGAATTACTCATTTAGTCTTCACAGTAGCCCTTTGAAGTATAGTTATCCTCATTTTACAGAGGAGATTCTGAGAGAGTTAATAATTTGCCCAGTCACATTGCTTGTAAGTGACTGAACAATTCACATCACTTCAGTGTTGACACTTGCTAATCACTACACCAAATGTGTTGCCGTTATTGTGTGCTTTTGGTTAGAGATTTCAGTAGCCTTCAGCCATATTATTAATGATCTCATAATTCTCCCATGATAAATAGTACTTTAATCAATCTTTATTTAAAATTACAGTGAAAATATATAAATTACCATAAAGGATTACTCTCAATTTTAATTAATTTATAATCTTGACAGGTTAAAATCTGTTACCCATCTTATATCAAACCATGTCTTCTCATTTCAACAATTATTTTAGAAATTGTTGACTGGATTAATGAATAGTGGTGTGGCAGAGAGTTCTGATTCAGAGCTCAGTATTTGAAATCAGATAGGCTGATTATTAAGCTACCAAGTTTGAAGACATATGTGCTAGTAACCCTAAATTACCCTTACAAATAAGTCTGGTATTAAAATACTATTACTATTATATACATATTAGAGGCCTGGTGCATGAAATTCGTGCATGGGGGGGGTCCCCTCAGCCCAGCCTGCACCCTCTTCAATCTGGGACCCCTCGGGGGATGTCCAACTGCTGGTTTAGGCCTGAACCTGCAGGGATTGGTCCTAAACCGGCAGTCGAACATCGCTCTCACAATCTGGGACCGTTGGCTCCTAACTGCTGCCCCCCTGCCAGCCTGGTCACCCCTAACTGCCCCCCCTTGCCGGCCTGGTTGCCCCCAACTGGCCCCCCTGCCAGCCTGGTCACTCCCAACTGCCCCCCCTGCCGGCCTGGTTGCTCCACGCAGCCTGCTGTTCAGTTGTTGGTCATCCCTCACTAACCCCCCTGCCCACCTTGTCACCCCACGCAGCCTGCTGTTTGGTCATCCATCCGGTTGTTTTGGTTGTGACAGCCCCTGGCTTTTTATATATTAGGATATCTGCCCCCAAAATATTACACAGCATTTATTAAGATAGATTTTGGATACCATAATTTTTTAATTTAAAAATAATAATAAATTTGCATTCTCAAGAAGAGTTCATAAAGATGAGAGTCTGAAAAGCTACTAGAAAATAGTAACTGTTGAAGAATGAACATCTGTTATACCTGAGGTCCAAGGGTTTTTTTCCACCTGTATTTCAAAAGCTTTACAAATTATAAGAATTTAATTAACTACATAAATTGTTGAGCTTTAGTACTAAAACAGTATTTGTGGTAGTTGGTTTTCAAGGTACAGAATGCTTAACCCTTTGCACTTGCTTGCTTTTTTCTCAATTCCTTTATTCTACTCGGGATTTAATTTTTTAAATACCCCAGATTTTACAAAGCGCGGCAGTAGAATAAAAAACTGGCGTTTCTTTTCATACGAACTTATTTATTTGGATTTTTTTATATTTCAAATTATTGATACATTCAATAACCGTCACACTCAACATCTAAGTGCAAAAGGTTAAAATACAGTTTAGGAAATTGCCAATCATGTTCCTGAATAGGGCTTTTGGCACTCCAAAACAGTTACAATCCTAGCTAATAAAAGAGAAACATGCAAATTGACTGTACCTCCGCTATTCCCACAAGCCACTCCCACCAGCCAATCAGGAGCGAGTATGTAAATTAACCCAACCAAGATGGCGGCAGCCACGGAGCTGGAGCAAGCAGTAGGCTTGAATTGCCCCCGGCGATGGAGGAAGCCAAGCTTCCTGCCTGCCCTGGCCGGCCCTGGCCTCCGCTCAAGGCTACAAAGTTTCAATTATAGAAGATAAATAAATCCCAGATACCTGCTTCCAGCTGGTCCAAGGAGGGGCTGGGAGCTTGGATCGCTGGGGGCCAGGCCAGCCTGCAAACAGCCCTCAGCCCCTCACCCAGGCTGGCCAGGCACCCCAGCAGGACCCCCATCCTGATCTGGGACACCCTTCAGGGCAAACCAGCCAGCCCCCACCCGTGCACCAGGCCTCTATCTATACTAATAAAAGGGTAATATGCTAATTAGTCTGGGAGACCTTCCAGGAGACCTTCTGGACGTTCTTCTGGACAAAGCCATGGTGGCGGGGCCAAGGTAGAGGCGATTAGAGGCCAAGAGGAGAGGGCAGTTGTGGGTGATCAGGCTGGTGGGGGGCGGGTCCATTGGGGGTAAGCAGACCAGCAGGGGGGCCAGTTGGGGGCAAGCAGGCCATCAGTGGGGGTCAGTTGGAGGTGATCAGGACAGCAGGGGCAGCAATTTGGAGTGAGCAGGCCAGCAGGAGGCAGTTGGGGGTGAGCAGGCCAGTGGGGAGGGAAGGTGAGGGCAAACAGGCCAGCAGGGGGGGCAGTTGGGGTGAGCAGGCTGGCAGGGGGAGCATTTGGGGGCAAGCAGGCTGGCAGCAGGGGTCAGTTGGGGGCAGGCAGGCAGGCAGGTGAGCGGTTAGGAGCCAGCAGTTCCGGATTGCAAGAGGGATGTCTGACTGCCAGTTTAGGCCCGATCCCTGTAAACCGGCAGTAGGACATCCTTTGAGGGGTCCCATATTGGAGAGAGTGCAGGCCGGGCTGAGGAACACCCCGCCCCCCACCCCCCCACCCCCGCGCCTTCCGTGCATGAATTTCGTGCACCGGGCCACTAGTGGTAATGTAATTTGCTACGATGTTTTTCTTGGATTTGTATAAAATTGAAAGCTACTAGTGCTCAAATCTAAAACTATTGGCTCTCTGAAAAACAATTTTGAATGTGCACTTTCCAAGCCTCCCTAGTTTTTAACTAGTCAATTTATCACAAATATACTAAGAGATTGAATTGATAGTCCTGTGTTGAAATGCGTACGTTTTCTTTACAGTTATACCCAAAATGCAAACCTAAAACCAATACCAAACTGTCTGTTAAGAGTCACATTAAACACTTGTAGGAGCCTAGTTGACTATTCATTGGCTGTCATTCATTGGCCTGAATTCAGTAAAAGTATACAGTCTTAACAATATCTTCACTGGGAGTAGATTCCATATCAAGAAACTACTCTTTGCTCATTTGTAAGAAGCAACACCTCATCCGTAAAAGTTTTATCATGAGATTGCAGCAATTCAGTCAAATCTTCAGGCTCCACTTTTAATTCTAGTTCTTTTGTTATTTCCACCACATCTGCAGTTACTTCCTCCACTGAAGACTTGGATCACTCAAAGTCATCCATGAGGGTTGGATTAGGTTCTTCTTAACTCTTGTTAATGTTGATGTTTCTACCTCTTCCTATGAATCATGAATATTCTTAATAGCATCTAGATTGGTAAATTCTTTCCAGAAGGTTTTCAGTTTACTTTGCCCAGGTCCATCAGAGGAATCGCTATCTATGGCAGTTGTAGCCTTACAAAATGTTATTTCTTAAGTAATGAGACTTGAAAGTCAAAATTACTCCTTGATCCAAGGGCTGCAAAACGGATGTTATGTTATCAGCCATGAAAACAACATTAATTTTGTTGTATATCTCCATCAGAGCTCTATGGTGACCAAGTGCATTGTCAATGAGCAGTAATATTTTGAAGCAATCTTTTTTTTTATTTTTTTCTGAGCAGTAGGTCTCAACCATGGGCTTAAAATATTCAGTAAGCTATGTTATAAACAGATGTGCTGTCATCCAGGCTTTGTGGTTTCATTTATAGAGTATAGGCAGAGTAGGTGTAGCATAATTTGTAAGGCTCTAGGATTTTTGAAATGGTAAATGAGCATTGACTTCAACTTAAAGTCCCCAGCTATATTAGTTCCTAACAGGAGAGTCCACTTGTCCTTTGAAGCTTTGAAACCAGGCATTGATTTATCCTCTGTAGCCATGAAAATTCTAGATGGCATCGTCTTCTACTATAAGGCTGTTTCATCTACATTGAAAATGTCATTTACTGTAGCCACCTTCATTAATTATCTTAACTGTATTTCTGCATAATTTGCTACAGCTTCCAGAAAGCACTTGCTGCTTCACCTTGCATTTCTATGTTATGGAGATGGCTTCTTTCCTTAACCCTCATGAACCAACCACCTCTAGCTTCAAACTTTTTTCTGAAGCTTCCTCACCTCTCTCAGCCTTCATAGAATTGAAGAGAGTTACGACCTTCCTCTGGATTAGGCTTTGACTTAAGAGAATGTTGTGGCTAGTTTGATCTTCTATCCACCACTATACTTTTTCCAAATCATAAATAAGGCTGTTTTGCTTTCTTATCATTCATCTATTCACTGGAGTACCACTTTCACTTTCCTTCAGGAACTTTCCCTTTGCAGTCACAACTTAGCTAACTGGTGCTAAGAGGCCTAGCTTTTGGCCTATTAAAGCTTTTGACATGTTTTCCTCACTAAGTATAATTTCCAGCTTTTGATTTAAAGTGACAGCCGTATGACTCTTCCTTTCACTTGAACACTTAAGAGGCCATAGTAGAGTTATTAATTGGCCTAATTTCAATATTGCTGAGTCTCAAGGAATAGGGAGGCCTGAGGAGAGGAAGAGATGGGGGAGCTGCCAGTCAGAACACAAACAACATTTATTGATTAAGTTCACTGTGTTATATGAGCACAGTTCATGGCACCCCAAAACAGTTACAATGGTAACATCAAATATCACTGATCACAGATCACCATAACAAATATAATGATGATGAAAAAGTTTGAAATATTGTGAGAATTACCAAATGTGTCACAGAGACATGAAGTGAGCAAATGCTATTGGAAAAATGGCACTAATAGACTCATTCAACACAGGGTTACCACAAACCTTTAATTTGTAAGAAATATAATATCTTAAAGCACAATGAAGCAAAGTGTAATAAGGAAAGGAATGCTTATAACAAATATAAACATTTACGCACCTACTGACCATCAAAATATATGAAGCAAAATCTGACAGAATTGAAGGAAGAAAAAGACAGGTCTACAATAGTTGGAGAGTTCAAAATCCCACTAACAATAATGGCTAAAACAACCAGACAGAAGACAAGTAAGAAAATAAAGGATTTAAACATAGTGAATCAACTAGATCTAGCAGATATGTACACAACAGTCTACCCAACAGCAGTATACACATTCTTCCCTGTGCACCTGGGACATTTTCTAGGCTAGAC
The DNA here is from genome assembly GCF_951640355.1 of Cnephaeus nilssonii. NCBI lineage: Eukaryota > Metazoa > Chordata > Mammalia > Chiroptera > Vespertilionidae > Cnephaeus > Cnephaeus nilssonii. The sequence continues at coordinate 91,729,045 of NC_137077.1, forward strand.
CATATGTTAGACCACAAATTAAGTTTCAATAGATTTTAAAAGATATATATCATGCAAAATGTCTTCTTTTACCACAACAGGATGAAGTTGAAAATCAATAGCAAAAGTAAAACTGGGAAATTTACAAAATTGTGGAAATTAAGTAATACACATTTAAACACCCAATAGATAAAAGAAAAGGTCACAAGGGAAATTAAAAAATACTTAGAGATGAATGGAAATAAAAACACAACATAAAACTATAAGACATAGTAAAAGCAATGCTAAGGAAGAAATTTGTAGCTACAAGTCCTGAAATTAAAAAACAAGAAAGATCTCAAATCAGCAACCTAACTTTACAACTTATGGAAGTAGAAGAAGAACAACAAACCAAAAACTCACAAAAGAAAGGAAATAATAAAGATTACAGTAGACGTAAAAAAAAAAAAAAGAAAGAAAGAATAGAAAAACTAGAGAAAACTAATGAAAGCAAAAGTTGGTTCTTTGTAAAAATCAGCAAAATTGATAAACCTTTAGCTTGATGAACTAAGAAAAATAATAATCCCAAATTACTAAAATCAGAAATGAAAGTGGGAACAAACATTATTACTGATTCTACAGATAAATAATTCTAAGCCCTGGACAGTCTGCTTAGTGGTTAGGGAGTCAGACTGTGCACCGAACGGTCGCGGATTCGATTCCTGCAAGTTACATTCCCCAGCCCCAGTTGGGGCACATGGGGGAGGCAACCAATCAATGTGTCTCTTTCATGTCTTTGTTTCTCTCTCTCCCTCTTTCTTTCTCTCCCTTCCCTCCCACTTTTCCAGTCTCTTTAAAAAAGCAATGGAAAAAATATCCTTGGGTGAGGATTAACAACAACAACAAAAAAAAGGATTATAAAAGAGTACTCTGATCAATTGGACACCAAAAATATTGAATAACCTAGATAAAATGAGTAAATTCCTGGAAACACAAAACCTACCAAGACTAAATTATGGCCAAAACCGGTTTGGCTCTGTGGATAGAGCATCGGTCTTCGGACTGAAGGTCCCAGGTTCGATTCCGGTCAAGGGCATATACATTGGTTTCGGGCACATCCCCGGTAGGGGATGTGCAGGAGGCGGCTGGTCGATGTTTCTCTCTCATCGATGTTTCTAGCTTTCTATCCCTCTCCCTTCCTCTCTTTCAATAAAATATATTAAAAAAAAGACTAAATTATGAATTAGAAAATCTGAGTAGATCTATAACTAGTAAGGAGATTGAATCAGTAATCAAAAATCTCCAAACAAAGAAAAGCCGTGGACCTGATGGCCTCACTCTTGAATTCTACCAAATATTTAAGGAACTAATACCTATGTTTCTCAAATTTCCAAAAAAATTGAAGACAAAGCAGTACTTCCTATGAGACCAGTATTACCCTGATACCAAAGCCAGACAAAGACATTATCAGAAAAGAAAATTACAGACCAGTATCCCTTATGAACATTGATGCAAAAATCCTCAGCAAAATACTAGCATCTAAAATTCAGCATCATAGTAAAAAGATTATACATTATGACAAGAGGGATTTATTCCTGGAATGTAAGAATAGTTCAACATAGAAAAATTAATCTATATGATATCCCACATCTACAGAACAAAGGGAAAAAACACATGATCATCTCAATTGATGAATAAAAAGTATTTGATAAAATTCAACACCCTTTCTTGATTAAAAAGAAATAGGAATATAAGGAAACTGCCTCCACATAATAAAAGCCATGTACAAAAAACTCACAGCAGACCCCGCCCTCCTACCCCCAAACCCCCAAATAAAAAAAATAAAAAAACTCACAGCAAACATCATACTTAATGCTAAAAGACGGAAATGAAAGCTTTTTCTCACAGATCAGGAACAAAGCATGAATTCCCACTTTCACCAGTTCTATTCAATGTAGTACTGGAAGTTCTAGCCACAGTTTTTAGGCAAGAAAAAGAAAGAAAAGTAATCAAAATTGGGATGGAAACAGTAAAATAATCTGTGTTTCTATAATTGTGTGTTTTTTTTTATTGTCTAAAGTTTTACATATGTCTCCTTTTTCCCCAATTGACACCCGCCCTCCCACACCCAGCCATTCCCACCCCAGGCAAGCCCCCACCACCCCAGTGTCTGTGTCAATTGGTTATGTTAATATGCATGAATACAAGTCCTTTGGTTGCTCTCTAACCCCTCCCTACCATTTGTCTCTAGATCGATCTATTCTTCTTCATCAGATTATGTTGATCATTATATCCCACATGTGAGTGAGATCATGTGATATTTATCTTTCTCTGACTGGCTTATTTCGCTTAGCAAAATGTTCTCCAGTTCCATCCATGTTGTTGCAAATGTTAAAAGTTCCTTATTTTTTATAGCAGTGTAGTATTCCATTGTGTAGATGTACCACAGTTTTTTAATCCACTCATCTGCTGATGGGCACCTAGGCTGTTTCCAAATCTTAGCTATTGTAAATTGTGCTGCTATGGACATAGGGGTGCATATATCCTTTCTGATTGGTGTTTCTAGTTTCTTGGGATATAGTCCTAGGAGTGGGATTACTGGGTCAAATGGGAGTTCCATTTTTAGTTTTTTGAGGAAACTCCATACTGTTCTCCACAGTGGCTGCAGCAGTCTGCATTCCCACCAGCAGTGAAGGAGGGTTCCTTTTTTCTCCACATCCTCGCTAGCACTTGTTGTTTGTTGATCTGTTGATGATAGCCATTCTGACAGGTGTGAGATGGTATCTCATTTTTGTTTTGATTTGCATCTCTCAGATGATTATATTCTCTGGGACTTCTGTATGTCTTCTTTCGAAAATTGTCTATTTACATCCTTTGACCATTTTTTGATTGGGTCGTTTATCTTCCTTTTGTTAAATTGTATGAGTTCTCTGTAAATTTTGGAGATTAAGCACTTATCGGAAATATCATTGGCAAATATGTTCTCCCATGCAGTGGGCTTTCTTGTTGTTTGGTTGATCATTTCTTTTGCTGTGCAGAAGCTTTTTATTTTGATGTAGTCCCATTTGTTTATTTTCTCCTTAGTCTCCATTGCCCTAGGAGCTGTGTCTGTAAAGATATTGCTACGACATATGTCTGCTATTTTGCTGCCTATGGAGTCTTATAGGATTTTTATGGTTTCCCGTCTTACATTCTGGGACGCGCCAGCACAGCCAGGGGTTCGGTGAGCCTGAGGGAGGGCTGGTGAAGGATGAAGAAAAAGACAGACAAGAGAATAAGCTGGGTCTAGGTGGATCTTCTGTGCCTGGCTGAGGCCACAGAACAGATCCAGACTGCAAAGCTGATGCTTTATAGTCAGGGGCAAACAAGGTAATTTACAATGTTCTTGTAAGTTTCACTTGTTTTGGCAGCACTTGCTGCCCCTCCCACAGCCCATTAGCTACCCAGGAAAGATCTAGGGAGCAGTCACAAGATCAAGCTTAATTATGCCTAGAGGGCTGTGCCCTCCAAGCTGGGACTTGTTTTCGACTTTGCTAGCAGGTCAGTCTGAGGCTTAACCCTATAACCGCTCCCTACAACATTCAAGTCCTTTAGCCATTTTGAGTTTATTTTTGCGTATGGTGTAAGTTGATGATCTAGTTTCATATTTTTGCATGTATCTGTCCAAATTTCCCAGCACCACCATTTATTAAAGATACTGTTTTGACTCCATTGTATGCTCTTGCCTCCTTTGTCAAATATTAATTGATCATAATGGCTTATATCGATTTCTGGGTTCTCTGTTCTGTTCCATTGGTCTATATGTCTGTCCTTATTCCAGTACCAGGCAGTTTTGAGAACTGTGGCTTGGTAATATAGCTTGATATCTGGTATTGCGATCCCACCTACTTTGTTCTTCTTTCTCAGGATTGCTGCAGCTATTCCAGGTCTTCTTTCATTCCAGATGAATTTTTGGAGAGTTTGTTCTAGATCTTTGAAATATGCCATTGGTGTTTTAATGGGGAGTGCATTGAATCTGTAGATTGCTTTGGGTAGTATGGACATTTTAATGATGTTGATTCTACCAATCCATGAACATGGTCTGTTCTTCCATTTATTTATGTCTTCCTCTATCTCTTTTTTCAATGTCCTGAAGTTTTCCGAGTGCTTAGTTGAGTATATTCCTAGGTATCTTCGTTTTTTTTGGTGCAATGGTAAATGAAATTTTTTTTTTTCGTTTCTCTTTCTGTGAGATCATTATTGGTGTATAAAAAGGTCATAGATTTCTGGGTGTTAATTTTGTATCCTGTTACATTGCCAAATTCATTTATTAGGTCTAGTAGTTTTTTGATGGTGTCTTTGGGGTTTTCTATGTATAGTATCATGTCATCTGAAAACAAGGAGAGTTTTACTTCTTCTTTTCCAATTTGGATGCCTTTTATTTCTTCTTGTCTGATCACTATGGCTAGCACTTCCAGTACTATATCGAACAGGAGTGGTGATAGTGGACATCCCTGTCTTGTTCCTGTTCTTAGGGGAAATGTTTTAGTTTTTTCCCATTGAGTATGATGTTGGCTGTAGGTTTGTCATATAAGGCTCTTATTATGTTGAGGTATAATCCCTCTATTCCCACCTTGCTGAGAGTTTTTATCAAGAAAGGGTGTTGGATTTTGTCATGCTTTTTCTGCATCAATTGATATGATTATGTGATTCTTATCTCTCAGTTTGTTTATGTAATGCATCACATTTATTGATTTGTGGATATTGTACCATCTTTGCATCCCCGGAATAAATCCCACTTGGTCATGGTGTATGATCTTTCTAATGTAATGCTGAATCTGATTTGCTGGAATTTTGTTGAGGATTGCCTCCTTGATGATATCCTTCATCAAGGATATTGGCCTGTAGTTCTCTTTTTTTCTGGTATCTTTATCTGGTTTGGGGATTAGGGTAATGCTGGCTTCATAGAAAGAGCTTGGAGTGTGCCTTCCTCTTGAGTTTTTTGGAATAGCCTGAGGAGGATGGTTTTAGTTCTTCTTTGAATGCTTGGTAGAACTCCCCTTCTTTGAATGCTTGGTAGAACTCCCCCATCCAGACCAGGGCTTTTGTTTGCTGGAAGATTTTTGATCACTGCTTCAATTTCTTCGGTAGTTATTGGCCTATTCAGGTTTTCTTTATTCTCCTTAATTGAGTTTTGGGAACTTGTATTTTTCTAAGAGTATGTCCATTTCATCTAGGTTGTCCATTTTGTTGGAATAGAGTTGTTCATAGTATTTTTTTTATAATTATTTGTATTTCTGTGGGATCAGTTGTTACTTCATCTCTTTCATTTCTGATTTTGTTTATTTGGGTCCTCTCTCTGCTTCTTGGTGAGCCTGGCTAAAGGTTCATCAATCTTGTTTATCCTTTCAAAGAACCAGTTCTTGATTTTGTTGATATTTTGTTTTTTGTTTTTTGTGGGTTTTTTTTTTTTTTTGTCTCTATGTTGTTTATCTCTGCTCTGATCTTTATTATTTCCTTCCTTCTGCTTACTCTGGGCTTTTCTTGTTGCTCTCTTTCTAACTCTTTGAGCTGTAGGGTTAGATAATTTATTACCATTTTTTCTTGTTTTTTGAGATAGGCCTGTAGAGCTATGAATTTCCCTCTCAAGACTGCTTTCACTGTGTCCCGTAGATTTTGGATTGTTGTGTTTTCATTGTCACTTGTTGCCATGATACTTTTTATTTCTTCTTTGATCTCTTTGGTAACTAAATCATTGTTTAGTAGCATGTTATTTAGCCTCCAGGTGTTTGATTTTTTTTTTATTGTAGTTGATTTCTGGTTTTATGGCATTGTGATTTGAGAAGATGCTTGATATGATTTCTATCTTCTTGAATTTGTAGAGACTTTGCCCGTGTCCCAATATGTGGTCTGTCTTTGAAAAAGACCCATGTGCACTTGAGAATAATGTATATTCTGTGGCTTTGGGGTAAAATGTTCTATAGATGTCAATTAATTCCATCTGATCTCGGGAGTCATTTAGGATTGATGTTTCTTTGCTGATTTTTCGTTTAGAGGATTTGTCCAGTGGTGTTAGTGGGGTATTAAAGTCCCCTACTATGACTGTATTGCTGTATATCTCTCCCTTGATATCCTCCAGAAGTTTTTTTTATGTATTTGGGTGCTCCTGTATTGGGTGCATATATGTTTACCAGAGGTAAATCTTCTTGTTTAATTGCTCCCTTTAGTATTATGAAGTGGCCTTTCTTATCTCTTGTTATGGCCTTCACTTTGAGGTCTAATTTGTCAGATATAAGTATCGCTACCCAGCTTTTTTTTTTCATTTCCATTCTCCTGAAAAACCTTTTTCCATCCCTTCACCATCAGTCTGTGTGAGTCCTTTGTTCTGAGGTGGGTTTTCTGTAGACAGCAGATATGTGGGTCATGTTTTCTTATCTACTCAGCTACCCTATATATTAGATATGTCACCAAAGTCACAGGTATCAAATTTCTATATATTTCTAGGACAGTATAATCTCCAGTGACATAAATTAAGAATTTTTAAAAATCAATCTATAATAATAAAAGCATAATATGCTAATTAGACCAGACATCCTTCTAGAGGACCTTCCGGACGAAGCTGGTGCTTCGAGGGAAGCCTAGGTCCCTGGTGCCTGCCAGCGGCCAGAGGGAAGCCTGGGTCTTGGGTGCCAGAGGGAAGCCGGTGCCAGCAGCTGGGGGAAGGAAGGCCTACTCTTGCATGAATTTCCTGCATCGGGCCTCTAGTTATACAATAAATCAATGAGTTGGTAAAATTAATATTTATTGTTATAATTAATCTAAATGGGAAGAAGCTGCATGTGTGACAAAGAAGGAATTTTTCTTAACCTGAAAACAAGAAAGTCAAAGTACCCACCTGAACATACTTAGGAAGTCCAGAACTATTGTTGGTTCTCTAGGAAGTAGAAGTTTACCACCAAAATAAAACTATGGTCAGACATTAGTTTTGGATAATTAGATGAACCCAGTTGTGGATTAACCATGGTCAGCTCGCTACAGAAACAGACTGAGATAGGCTCTCCTAACCTAGGTGTTTTCTAGAAGCTGCTGATATGAATTGAGGTTCCTCCTCAGACACACTCAGCCCTCCACTTCCTAAACCCATCCAGGAATGGGAAGGGGGTGAAAGAAGGCTTGATGGTTGAGGGGGGCCCACATGATAGGGAAGGAAGCAACTAGAACATACCTTTTGGCTTTTTCTGACCCAGTACAGTACAGCTTTAATAGCTAATCAGCTGTTTCCCAGGTACCTCCCTACTGGCAAAAAGAATGTTTTCATTTCCTGCTGTGCCTTTAACCATAGTTGTCTTTTTTCTTTTAGTTTGAGATTTTCCTGGTTCTTACTATGATGAGTCTTTTTTTTATTTTTTATTGAAACCTCAACATTGTGGGTATTGTACTATACAACTCTGGATCTTATTTAAACTTTCTGTTAGTTGGTTTTCTCACTCCAGTATGGGAAGAGGAAGATGCTGCTTCATCTTCCTCTTCTACCAATGGAGGTAGAGGTTCAGGTTCCCCACTTGGCCTCTGTTGACACCCCAGGTGTGGGGCTCCCTGTTACTCCTGGGCAGAGGTGTGAGTTTCTATTCCCACTAGATCTCCACTGATGTATCCCTGCCAGGGAGGGGCAGGAATACCTCTGCAAACACCGTGGGGTGGAGAGTTCGGGGTGGCCTCCTTACTGCTGTGTAAAGGTAGAAGTCCTGACTCTCTGTGGCTTCCTCTGACATTTCCCAGGGGAGGACCCACCCCTCTATGCACCCTTGATCCACTGGCACTGTGAAGGGGAGGCTTTCTTACTGCCAGCTGGGGGGTGAAAGCCCTGTCTTCCTCCTTGGCTTCCTCTGATGCCCTTCCCTGGGGACAGGAGAAGTTGACAGGAGAAGTCTCAGCTCACCTTTGCTGCCATTGTGGTAGTGGGGCCAGTTTTTCTGGGGTCTTTGGAGTAGAATGATTATTACCTAAAATTTTGCTATCTTGCTAGACTGCCTTTTTCCTTTCCAGACTTCTTTGGCTAGAGGACACAGGCTTTTGTGGTATGTGACTGTTGCAGGTATCTGATAACTTTGGATTTGTCAACTTATACATGCTAAATGTTACATGTAAACAATAATGTAATAGAAATAGAAGATAAAACTTCAAAGTAAGGAAAAGGTTAAATAAAAATTTTGTTGATCCATTCACCAGAAGTCAGGGAAAAAAATTGTGATGGAAAAAAATGCATGTAAGTTACAAAAAATAATGTTAGAAATAAGGCTAAATGTTATTTGGAAACAGACTCAGTAGGACTCTGTGGCTTGACTGGATGTAGATATTAGTGGAAAAGTAGAAGTCAAGAATGATTTTGAGATTTTTAGATTGAGCAACTCAGTAAATAATGACTACATTCATGGAGATAAGAACTACCAGGTGGACACTAACTATAACCTCAACCTTGTCCCTAACCTCAATTCTAACTCTAAACCTCATGGTAATTAATCTCAACCCCTACCCTAATCTTAAAACTAACATCAACCCTAAACCTAATTTCTCCATCACCTTAACCCTAAATTTATCAATAACCTTAACCATAATCTCAACCCTAACACTAACCTTCACTCTAACACTACACCTAACCACAACCTTAGCCCTAACCAAAACCTTATACCCAACTTCAAACCTAACTATAAACCTTTACCTACCTCAGCCCTAACCCTCACCCTAACCCGATCCTTAATCCTAACCTTATACAAACAAAGTACCTGAACAAGTGCAGAGTTATACCTGGAATGGTAAGAAGACCTGGGGAAGTAAAGAGGGGCTCACAGTGCTCCATGCATGGTGATATTTTTGATGTATGCTGCTCAGTGTGTCTCTTCATTATGAATATGTGACACTGATAAAAAGAAACCAGGTAAAGGAAATAATAGAACAATTTAGAAGAACACCTTATTCCTAAGGAGCCTCACAAACTACCTCTGTCATATTCTTATTTGCACAGGTATAATAATTTTAATAGTGAATTAATCTGGTGTTGCTTTAGGTCTCCATTGAAGGATTAAGAAACCTTTTATAGACTGGTAAACCGAGCCTGCAACTACTAGAAACTCTTAGATGTTTTGTCGATGATGAGAAGTTAATATACACTTGTGTCATTATTTATTTAGCCTCAGGAATACTAAAGTACACATACTATATTTGAATATATTTGACCTTTCCATATTAAATAATGTAAGTTTTCTAACAGCTATATACATTTTATGCCATCACTAGAGGCCTGGTGCATGAAATTCATGCACGGTGGGGGGGGGGGAGGTGTCCCTCAGCCCAGCCTGCACCCTCTCCAATCTGGGACCCCTCGAGGGATGTTCGACTGCCTGTTTAGGCGCTATCCCACCGGGCAGTCAGACATCCCTCTCACAATCCAGGACTGCTGGCTCCCAACTGTTTGCCTGCCTGCCTGCCTGCCTGATTGACCCTAACTGCTTCTGCCTGCCAGCCTGATCACCCCCTAACCACTCCCCAGCCAGCCTGATCAATGCCTAACTGCTCCCCTGCCAGCCTGATTGCCCCTAACTGTCCTCCCCTGCTGGCCTGGTCACCCCTAACTGCCCTCCCCTGCCGACCTGGTCGCCCCTAACTGCCCTCCCCTGCAGGCCTGGTCGCCCCAAACTGCCCTCCCCTGCTGGCCTGATTGCTCCTAACTGTCCTCCCCTGCTGGCCTGGATCCCCCGCAACTGCCCTCCCCTGCTGGCCTGATCTCCCACAACTGCCCTCCCCTGTTGGCCATCTTGTGGTGGCCATCTTGTGTCCACATGGGGGCAGCCATCTTTGACCACAGGGGGGTGGCCATCTTGTATGTTGGAGTGATGGTCAATTTGCATATTACTCTTTTATTAGATAGGATTGTTCATTGTTTTTTATTTCAATTAAGTACAAGTCCACTAGACATATGGATATTCTTTTCATTCATACCCCTCTACCTTTCTGTGGAACCAGGTGTGTCTTAGGGACCTGGACTTTATAACAACTCCAAACAAATTTAGGCTTTTCATATTAGGGAAAAGCTATTATTTAGAAAAAGAGTGATATATAACATAATTTTACTTAGTTTTGACTATTTATATTTGTCAGTACAAGATTACTCTTATAGCATCGTTTGTTAACAGTAAAATATTAGAAATAACCTAAATGTGCATTAGCAAAGCGAATGAGGCAGCCATTTATTTACTTATATGGAAGACTGTTCAAGATGTAGTTAGATGAAAAAATAGTATAGAATCTTGACTAGAATATGCTAATATTTGTTGTGTGTACACTTATAGAACCATGCAATGTCAGGAAATCTTTGGAAATACATACAAGAAAGTGGTAACTGTGGTAAGCCCCTTGTAATGGAACTGTCAAGATTAGGAGGTTGACTTACTTTTACTGCCTAGACTCTTATACTATGTAAATATACAAAATATTCAAAATAATAATAATTAAGTTTTAAAAAATAACATGGCAATTATGGGGAGAATTGGTCAGCTTTTGGGTTGCTGCAGCTAAGATGGTTTCATTTTGCTTGGTGCATAATAAAAGTGTTTGCAGAATAATAAGTTTCATGATTTCATCAGTAAACTAAAAATACTAATCAGGACCAAAATTTAACTACAGACTGATTTATTTAAAATCAAAACGAAATCAGGAGAAGACACATTTTTCTATTGTAGACCTAACACTCCAGTTGAGGTAATAAAATGGGATGAAAAGGTAATCTGCTTGTGACAGCTGTTGAGCTAAATTTAGCACAGTTATTTTTTTCTAATCTTGTTGCTGTCCCATTCCTAGTGCACTGCTTCTCATGAGCTCTTCCCAAGGCTTCCATTGTTTAACCAATGGAAAAGGAACTTTCTAAGCTAGATAGGTAATCTTCAGTCAAGTATGTATAAAATGACAAACATGTGAAACAACTCAAAAAGTTAATGTTTTTTTTTTATGAAATAAAGTTTTAAATAAAGATCATTTGAGATTTTGTTAAATTTATAACTAATACAATCTGGTTCATATAACTGAAATTAATAGGGATTATGCTTTTTTTCATTTTGTATGTCAAATACCAATGTAACAAATTAAAGCTTAATTAAAATTCACTAGAATAAATTTATTCCAAGGTTTAACAAATGTATGTAGATATAATTTTAATATTTTCTTAGGTATTATTATAATTGGAAGTAATTCAAATTATTAAGGTTAACATGTATTTATGGTGTGTTTTTCAAAAGATCTCAGAGTATTTCTAAGTATAATTATTTCTAAAACTTATTTAGGTAGGTTAATAGCACTATCACAAACTAAAAAGCAAAGATTAGTGAACAACTAGATAATTGATCAGAATCCAAACCTTTTCTTTCAATACTAACATGTACTGTTTCTCAGCTTAACTAAGTATTTTTCTGTGAAATATAGTTTCTGTAACACCTTGGTTGGGCATTGGCATCTTAGTCTTAGAAGAAAAGATTAACAGATAAAACAGTGAACTCCTTTTTCTCTGGTAGGATATGTGCACCTATATACACAGATATGCATTTACAACTAAAGAAGTTTATCTCAGCAAGTTATTTCTCTCTCTCTTTTTTTTCTTCCTTCAGACAATCATTTTTTATGTCATTTTTTGACCAAGGGGAGTTCCACTATCTGCATATGCACATGGCATGGTTCAAGAAGGAAAATATTTGGATATAAAGTACCTTTTGTGTCAGTAAAACATGAAGGAATTACTCCTTTTGCTTGTTTTGTTGGCCTTATCTTAAGAAGAGAGTGGTACAAGAGCTCCTTCAGAGCAGAGTCATTTACACAATCTGTATAATACCTAATGCTCTGTGAGCCATCAGATATTTAGTGCTCATGTCTATGCAGAGAACAGGCTTCACACCAAATTTCTGAATACTAGACCTAGGAACACTAAACTTTGGTAATCTTTATGTATTTTAGAAATGGAGAAGTTCTTATGATTATTTCTTCATTCACTTACATGGATCAGATGAGAGATCTTTGATCTTATCTGTCTAATGTGATCAGTTCCTTTGGGAGGCTTTCATACTCATTCCTACGAAATACTTGAAATACATTCTGCCTTGAAGGTGGATTTGTGTGTGCTTTATTAGTTCTTTTAAGTTTTTTAACTTACACTAGAAATCAGATATTAAAGATTAGGTGCATAATGTTCTAAGAAAATAACTAGGCAAGTATACTTTTGCTGCACATACTTATTAAAGTCAACATGGAAGAGTCCCTAACTAAATGAATGATGTGCAGATGTTTTGCTCACTTTCTGGTTACACTGCTTTGCCCTGTCCTCTCTCCTTCCTCCTTTTCCAAGCTGCTTTGCATAAGACTTTCCATTTGTCAATACCACATGACATAAGAAAATTATCCTGCATATTTTCAGTGTCACTGTAAGTTATCTCGAGAGTATAAGTTTGATATCACAGATAATTCTTGATATATATTTTCTTTGCTTTCATTTTATAATGAAGGGAGGAACTGGCTTAGAAATGTGTATATATTGTTAGGTGAAAATATGAAGAACTAAACGCCCAATAACATGGAACTCAAACATTCATTCAATTGAATACTCTGCAGCTAGTTAAAATTAGATTTTAGAGTAATATTTAATGGCATAAAAAATGTTTATAATGATGGTGATAGCTAAAAGGTATTGGGTGTTGATATTTTGTCAGACTGCTTTAGGTCAATCCCCACAACAGTCTT
>NC_137077.1:91746758-91928034 GCF_951640355.1 Cnephaeus nilssonii
TTTATGTATTTTGTACTGTTGTGCTACAGATTCTAAGATATAAGTTAGAAAAATAAAAATAATCAGTTTTTGAAAATTCCATCATTTTTTTAAAAACACAGATTCAGTTTCTGTACAGGAAGATAATGGATGATTCTGAATATATTAAGAGGAGGTAGTAAAAAAAATTTGAACACAATAAAGAATCCTTGAATTGGGTTGAGAAAAAAAACTTAATCTTCTCAAAGGCGCATACTAATTTTTAACTGTCCTGCTTTTCTTACTAAAGAAATAATGCCTTACTAGAAAAATAAGAGTCTTGTGAGCTCAAAGAGGCACAACTCAGTGCAAAGGTAGCTATTCTTTAACTGCAAATTTTAAAGTCTCTGCTCATCATCTATTAAATATGAAGATTGAAACAGTTTCTTCACTCCATCACCTTGGTGGATCCCTCCAGTATATGTCATTTTCAAAGGAAATTGTTGCCTTCCACTTCTCATCAATGCAAAAGAGGCATTGATGAGTCTGAAGGGAACCATATTCAACTCTATATAATAGTTTTTTGAAAAAATGGAACTCTCCCAAGATCTTGAAAATGATGGATGGGGGGAGAGTGGTGAACAGATTACCTCATGTCGCATTGCCAAAAATCAGATTTCAACATCTCCATCACAATCTAAAAATAATAGCTGAGGGGGGAGTAAAATAATAGTTAAATAATTATATCCATATGATCAAAAAGTCAAATGAAACTTCCCTACTAAACATCTCTACTAAACAATGGCCATGGTGTTATCTTAGGAGAAGAAGAAGAAATATTGCAGATGAAAGCAGCAATAATATCCAAATTGCATTTTTTTCTAAGATTCAGAAGGTAGATGACATTTACTAAACCAGTTGAGTCGAGCCTTATATTTTAGGCAAGTCTATCTTTAATGTAGGCAAAATGGAGAGTTGTCTGCCTGAGGTCAGCAGTCTTGTTTTGCCAAGAAGTCATGCTTTCTCCGCCTGCTCCTGGACACCTGGGATTAAATGTGTGCCAGTGTATATAAGATGAGTATTAGATCCTTTCCTTGAAACAGGTTTTGATAATAAATACAAAAGTAATTGGATGCCTGGGAGTAGTGGGAGGCAAACAAAAATGGAGAAAGGTTAAAGAAAAGGCAAATAATAAAGAAAAGTCTCCAACTTGATAATCTTGCCCAGTCAAGCCCTGGAATGGAGATAACATCTTGGAAAGGTAGGAAGCATAGAAGTGTAACAACAAACCAAAAAAGAGTCAAGAAATTAGAGTCCATTTTCTTCTACTACTTATGCTTATGTCTTTGTTTTAAATACTAACCAACTCTTTTTCATTCCCATGCTGCTCTGGGGCATTGTTCCCTTCGTCATCTCTCTCCCCATAGGATGAGGAGGAGGGTATATGGGCATAGCCAATCAGATGATCTTAGTTCAGCCATTTTGTTCAGAACGGTGAGAAACGGCTTTCCTTAACTATAGAAATGTTTTTTGTTTGTTTGTTTGCTTTCATTGTTTTTTGCACAATCATTCTCACATCATGTTTCTCTGTAATTCATAAAATCGTTTGATGTGCCTTCTGGTTTCTCATTTCACAATTCCTGTGTGTCTTGCTATGCTTCTGGCATAATGGGGTTTGGGTTTTGTGGATTTTTTTTTCTTATGTGTTATTAGTCACTTTTATAATTTTTAAATACATTTTGGGAAAACTTCCAGGGCATATAACTAAATTTCTCCTGCTGTGATTTTATTAATAAAGTATTCTATCTAGAGTGATTTTACAGTGTCCTGGTAAGGTTTATAGAGACTTACATCAAATTGGAAATAGAAAATTGACCAAGTACTCTGCCAGTACATTGGGGATATACATTTTTGTGATAATTAAATATAAGTATATAGTCTTTTTTTTTAAAGCAATCTGTACTGTGAACCACAACCTTTTGTTTGTATTTATAGAAGAACTAGAGGCCCGGTGCACGGATTCTTGCACCAGTGGGGTCCCTCAGCCTGGCCCGCGCCCTCTCGAAATCTGAGACCCCTCGGGGGATGTTGGACTGCTGGTTTCAGCCTGATCCCCGCAGGCCAGGCCGAGGGACCCAACTGGTTTTGGCCCAATCCCTGCAGGCCAGGCCGAGGGACCCCACCAGTGCACGAATCCGTGCACCAGGCCTCTAGTATGCATAAAAGATCTCTGGTTAATCTCTTCCCACCCTCTACTCCTCCCCCTTCCCTCTGAGATTCATCAGTCTCTTCCATGTTTCCATGCCTGTGCGTTGAGCAACTGCCCCCTGGTGGTCAGTGCACGTCTTGGCTACTGGTCGATTGGTAGAACGGTTGCTTAGGCTTTTATATGTACAGATACTCTGAATTCTCAGGGTCAGTAATTCTTATAGAGTGCCTGCCAACAATATCCCCTAGCATTTTGATATCACTCTCAAACTGTCCTTAAAAATAAGGAGAAGTAAAGAAAGCCTTTTTAACAAGTTAGTCTAAAGAATTCTTTTCCTGTCTGTTATGGATTGCTGCTGGGTCAAACAGTTGCCAGGACACTGTCTAGATTCTCCTTTCTGAGCCATTTGGCTGGAAAACATATTCCAGCTGTAGCAGTATCTCCCTTTGATCTGATGCCCTGGAGGTTTGACTAAGGAAATCCTTTTCTTAGGAAAAATAATAATTATGATTAATAAGTTCACACATATTGGTGGTCTTGCACTCCCTGGATTCACTGCCCATGCTTATTAGTGATCTCACTCTTTTGGAGTTGGTTCTCCTTGAAAAGTCTATGTCTTGGAGTTATACTTCTCAAAATGATGGGGACATGTGTAGACCTCTCACTCGCAAACAGCCAAGAAGGATGATGAGGTAAGTTGGGGAATAGGGCATATACTGTGAAGATGGGAAGCTTTTCAAATGACTTCATCCTGAAAGAAGGTGAAATCACAATACCAACCAAAAAGCTCTGGGTTTCAAGGCTGCATGCCAGACAAAGCTAAAGCTTAGAAACCAGTGTGCTAATTCTCTTTACCTCGTCTACATCGTACAGGGGTAGTTATTTGTCATCATGAAGCATGTGGGGCCATACCCTGGAGGTTTGACTAAGGAAATCCTAATACCTCAATCAATAAAGAAATTAAAATGCAAAAATAAATAAATAAATAAATAAATAAATAAATAAACAAATAAAGCAATCTGATAGGGAAAAATTATTATTATTATGATGATGATGATGATTAATAAGTTCACATATATTGGTGATCTTGCACTCCCTGGATTCACTGGATGTAGTTCACCAGTCTCCTCTACGTGAACCTGCCTACTCTATTTTAACAGAACATACAAACTTCTTGGCCTGCCTTAGCAGGAAGCACCTCCTCCATATACATGAACATGGACAGGTTTATATTTTAGTTGCACACCCTTTTCTAGCCAATCAGAAGAAAATGTTAGTGTTATAGGAAACAAGGCCCATAGGTACCTTTACCAGAAGACTGAAAAATGAACAAACCTTCAAATAGATTTGTTCCTGAAGTCTCCCTTTTCCTTTCTCTTTTCCTATAGTAGAATAACTCTTAATTGGAGTTCAAATGCTACCGATTTTGTTTTTTTAAATTATGCACTATTGATCTTACTTCATCAAAATATTAATTGCCATTGGTTTAACACATTGCAGTTGTAATTAGTAGGCCATAGCTGGTGTTTCTACGATATGGTATTTCAAATTTTCTAAAATGAGCTATAAATATAAGGTTGTACCTAAGGAAGTGCGTGAGTGCACCCTGCAGAAGTCTTGACTTGGCAATCTAGTTTCCTTCACCTATTTCTTTACTAATTCTACAGAGAACAGATTTTCTCCCAACCAACTACTAACCAGGCCAACCCTGCTTAGCTTCCCAGATCAGATGAGATCGGGCACATTCAGGGTGGTATGGCTGTATATGAGAACAGATTTTCTTAACAAAATTATTTATTTTTGAAGTCAGTGATTTACCTTATGAAACTTAATATAAAAACATTTCACATGGATTTTCTATAGGCTGAGGGGAGAGAAGGACTCTCACTTTTTCTAGCTTGAAGTAATACTTGGTTCATTCTATGTGTCTTAGGAGGGTTGCTTGGCAGCACATTCTTTCAAAGAAAGTTTCAGTGACTAAATTTCTTTTATAGGTCATTCCTTTATAAAATTCAAGGTGTTTTTCCAAGGGAAAAAATTCTTCAACATATAGGAGATTAATTTGAATTAAATTGAATTGAATGGAGTTTTCTTCTTTCTTGTTTTTCCCTTACAAAAGAATGTACGTCCCATGAGGACTGGGACTTAGAGGTGTTTGCTTTTGTATTCCCATCATCTAGAACAATGCCTACTAGAGAGCAAGCTCTTGTTAAATATATAGAGAATTAACTTCTGAATTCATGAAATTCAGATAAGAAACAGTAAAGTTTACATTGAAAACAAGAGCATAGACTTAATTAGCTGTTAACTTTAGTATCAGCATTTCTGCTACAAGAAGTTTTGAAAGGGGAGAAGGGAAAAAATGTCTAGAAGCAAAAGACCTGTTGAGAAATGTTGAGAATTTAAAAGAAAGTCATAATTAAGTGATAGAATCTGGCTCCTGTAATGTTATGCTAAATAAAAGGGGGTTGAGAATAATTCAGAAATCTTTCCTGTCTGCTAATTTAACATCCTTCAGGTAGAAACTTTTCTTCTCATAACCTGTAGTTGATAGCCATAAAGAGGAGCCTGGAGCATACTAGCTCTTTCTGAGCTTCATCTTATGGAGACTGTATACACTGGTGCCAGACCACACAAATGAAGGAGGTACCTGCCCAGCGACTTGGCAGTTGGTTTTGGTATAAGACTATTCCACTGACTAAAATCTGGAAGTGTGTTGCATTGCCTATTAGCTCAGCACTATAGCATCCCAAAACAAGATTTGGACCAGTATGTTTTGAAACATTTCTTTTTTAATTAGAGGTTATGTAAATGTTAATACAAGCTTTTACAACAAGTGTTTTAAAACAACTACCTCTTTTTCTTTGGGCATTTCCTTTTTTTTGTCTGTCCTAATTGGATTGTCCTTATCAAATTAAAACATCCTGAAATTATCCTATTGCATTAGTACTACAATGGTAGTCTCTTAAGTCTCTAGAGAATATATCTGTAGAAGGGAAGTGTTAAGTCATCTTGTACAATTGAATGGGGTGGTGAATTAGAATATTTTACCAGTATGGTCCAAATTGTTTATTAGACCAATGGTTTAAATAATTTGAACCAATACCAGGACTAGTTTTTGACACAATAGGCAAGGAATAATTTGACCTTTTATTTTATTTTTATTTTTTTAATTTCTTTATTGATTAATGTATTACATATGTGTCCTTATCCCCCCATTCCCCCCCCCCCCGCCCCCGCTCATGCCCTCACCCCCCTGTTGTCTGTGTCCATTGGTTAGGCTTATATGCATGCATACAAGTCCTTTGGTTGATCTCTTCCCCCACCCTCCTCTACCTGCCCTCTGAGGTTTGACGGTCTGATCAATGCTTCTCTGTCTCTGGATCTGTTTTTGTTCATCAGTTTATGTTGTTCATTATATTCCACAAATGAGTGAGATCATGTGGTATTTGTCTTTCTCTGACTGGCTTATTTCACTTAGCATAATGCTCTCCAGTTCCATCCATGCTGTTGCAAATGGTAAGAATTCCTTCTTTTTTACCGCAGCGTAGTATTCCATTGTGTAGATGTACCACAGTTTTTTAATCCACTCATCTGCTGATGGGCACTTAGCCTAGGCTGTTTCCAAATTCTAGCTATGGTGAATTGTGCCGCTATGAACGTAGGGGTGCATATATCCTTTCTGATTGGTGTTTCTAGTTTCTTGGGATATATTCCTAGAAGTGGGATCACTGGGTCAAATGGGAGTTCCATTTTTAGTTTTTTGAGGAAACTCCATACTGTTCTCCACAGTGGCTGCAGCAGTCTGCATTCCCACCAGCAGTGCAGGAGGGTTCCTTTTTCTCCGCATCCTCGCCAGCACTTGTTTGTTGATCTATTGATAGCCATTCTGACAGGTGTGAGATGGTACCTCATTCTTTTGATTTACTGATTTTTTTTTTATATAAATGCAACTACTTAGGAATCTAGTGAGGAATTTGGAACTTCAGAGATTAGGAAGGGATAGGAAGTGGATCATGGAGATTAGAGAAAGTTTGGGTGAGTGGAAGGGAAAAGAAAAATAATTTTAGATAGGAACCAACTTGAAGGAAGGCACTAAGAATGAGAATATGATATGCAGGGGCTAGTACTCAAACTGGCCAGCTAAAACATAGAGTGTCAATGTCCTTTCATTCATTGCATGGTTATGTACCCACCCACACTTCTATTTTAATATAAAGTGCGCATAATTCAAATAGAAAAACTACAAATGTGAGTGGCTCACAAGAACAGATACATGTTGAGCTTTACAGAAGATTAAAAGAGCAATCAGCTTCCCTTGGACATTGTCTGAATCAGTGTTCTGAGTTTATTGCCTTCTCATCTCATTCGGATGCTTCAGGGTTCTGATCTGAATGTGGGCTTCAGGACCAGATTACCTAACTATTTATTGGTAAAATGGGAATAATAATATACCTACTTCATGGGGTATATTAGATGGGTGATTAGATGAGCTAATATAAAGCCTTTAAAACAGTGCCTTTACAGATCATGGTTTCTTGATTAATGTTACTTATTGATGTCTTCAACCCGTAGACACGCACTGACTATAGATAGCATGAAGCCCTTCCTGCTTCCCTCTCTGCCTTCCTCCCTTCTCTCTTCTTACTTTCTCTTTTTCTTCCTCTTGCCTCTCTCATTCCATTAAATAGGAGAATTGTGCGCGAGTTTCTTAATTTGAAACTTTGGATCTAAACTGTTTTTGCACCAAATAATCTCCAATCTAATAGCATTTCCTGTACAGTTCCCACAGAAATATTTTTAGTTTCCTCTTTGTCCGAAGTAGACAACTTTCTGTCTGTTATGCTCCCCCCCTTCTTTTCTCCATCCCAAACTTAAATTTAAAATCCTCACTTATTTCTGCTTTTCATGATTTTCCAGAAGTTTCTACTCCCTCCAAAATTAATATTCCTTTTTCTTAATGCCTTCATATATATATATATATATATATATATATATATATATATATATATATATTTGAGAGAGAAAGAGAGAGAGAGGAAGGGGGAGGGAGAGAGAGAAACATCATTTGGTTGCTTCCAGTAAGCACCTTGACCATGAATCGAACCCGCAACCTAGGTATGTACCCTGACTGGGAATCAGACCCTCAGCCTTTCAGTGTATGGGACAATGCTCCAACCAACTGAGCCACACCAGCCAGGGCTATCTTTTTTATTTAGTGTTTTCATTTTCTACAAATAAATACTCACAAGTGGAATTCCTGGATCATATAGTAGTTCTAGTTTTAATTTTTTGAGGAACTTCCATACTGATTTCTATAGTGACTGCACCAGTTTACATTTCCACAAACAGTGGATTTTTTCTCCACATCCTCTCCAACACTTTTATTTCTAGTCTGGTTGATAATAGCCATTCTAACAGGGGTGAGGTGACTCCTCATTGTGGTTTTGATATGCATTTCCCTGATGATTAGTGATGGAGAACATCTTTTCATGTACCTGTTAGCAATCTCTATGTCTTCTTTGAAAAATGTCTCTTCAGCCTGGCCAGCATAGCTCAGTGGTTGAACATCAACCTATGAACCAGGAGGTCATGGTTCAATTCCTGATCAGGGCACATGCACAGGTTGCGGGTTCGATCCATGGTCTAGGTGCTTACGGGAAGCAACCAAATGAATCAATCCCCAGTGGGGCGTGCAGGAGGCAGCCAGTCAATGATTCCCTCTCATCATTGATATTTCTATCTCTCTCCCTCTCCTTTCCTCTCTGAAATCAATAAAAATATATTTTTTAAAGTGTCCGTTCAGATCTTCTGCCTGTTTTTAAATCAAGTAGTTTGTTTCTTTAGCTAGTGAATTGTATGAGTTTTTAATATATTTGGGATATGAACCCTTATCAGATATTTATTTGCAAATATATTTTTCCATTCAGTAGGTTACCTTGTTATTTTGTTGATTTTTCATTTGCTGCTCAAAAGCTTTTTAGTTTGTTGTAGTCTCACTTTGTTTTTGCTTATATTGCCTTTGGTGGGGTTTTTTGTTGTTGTTTGTTTTTTAACCTCACTCAAGAATATTTTCCATTGATTTTTAGAGAAAGTGGAAGGAGTGTGGGGACGGGGCAGTGAGAAACATCAATGTGAGAGAGGCACATGGATCGGTTGCCTCCTGCATGCACCCCAATCCAGGCCGGGGATTTGAGCCTGCAACCGAGGCATGTGCCTTTGACCGACCAGGAATCAAACCCACAACCCCCTCTTCTGCAGGCCAATGCTCTAACCACTGAGTAAACCAGCTAGGGCTGTTGTCTTTGTTTTTAACATCAAATCCAAAAATTACTGCTATGTCAAAGAGCTTACTACCTGTGGTGATTTTTATTTTGTTTGGTTTTTTAGGAATTTTAAGATTTCATGTGTTACATTCAAGCCTTTAATGTATTTTAAGTTATTTTTTGTGTATGGTATAAGATAATGGTCCAGATTCATTATTTTGCTTGTGGCTCTCCAGTGTTCTCAACACCTTTTATTAAAGAGACTCTTCTTTCCACGTTATACCTTCTTGGTTTCTTTGTCAGAATTGACCTTATGTGTGTGGTTATTTCTGGGCTCTATTCCATTTCATTAATCTGTGTGTCTGTTTTTATGCCAGTACTATACATTGAGTGGCCAGATTATCATGCGTTCAGAGATCATAATAATCTGGCCACTCAGTGTATATCCTATATAATAAAAGGCAAATTGTCCCCTCAACCAGGAGTTCGACCAGCAGGCAGGCCAGCCAACCGCCCATGTCCCCTCCCCCTGGCCAGGCTGGCCGGACCCCACCCATGCACGAATTCATGCACCAGGCTTCTAATATACACACACACACACACACACACACACACACACACACACCACTGAGTGGCCCGATTATTATGTGTTCAGAGATCATAATAATCTGGCCACTCAGTGTATATTTTTAATTACTATAGTTTTATAATGTAATTTAAAATCAGGGAACATCATGCTGGTGACTCAGTTATTTTTCTCAAGATTACTTTGGCTATTTGGGGTCTTTTATGGTTCCATACAAATTGTACGGGGGGTTTTGTTCTATTTCTGGGGAAAATGCCATTAGAATTTTGATAGGATTGCATTGGATCTATAGATTGCTCTGGGTTGTATGGACATTTAACAATATTAACTTTTCCAATCTGTAAGCACAAAATATCTTTTCATTTTTGTATGTCTTTCAATTTCTTTTATTAATGACTAGTAGTTGTCAATATATAAGTCTTTCACTTCCTTGGTTAAATTTTTTTCTAGGTATTTTATTCATTTTGATGTAATTTTAAATGGGATTGTTTTCTTTACTTGTTGTTAATAGTTCATTTTTAATGTATAGAAATGCAACAGATGTTTGTGTATTGATTTTATGTCCTACAACATTACTGAATTTGCTTATTCTAATGGTTTTTTAATGAAGTCTTTAGGATTTTCTATATGTAATATGTCATCTGCAAATAGTGACATTTTTACCTCTTTCTTTCCAAGTTGGATACCTTTTGTTTCTTTTTCTTGACTAATTCCTCTGGCATGGCTAATACTATCCTATATAATAAGAGGGTAATATGCAAATGGACCCTAACAGCGGAACAACCGGTCACTATGATGCTTACTAACCACCATGGGGCAGACGCTCAACGCAGGAGCTGCCCCTGGTGGTCAGTGCGCTCCCACAAGGGGCGCTCCACTCAGCCACAAGCCAGACTGACAGCTGCGAGGGCTCCAGGGCTGCCAGAGGGATGTCTGACTGCTAGCTTAGGCCGATCCCCTGGGGAGCAGGCCTAACTCTGCAGGTGGACATCCCCCTGAGTGGTCCCGGACTGCGAGAGGGCACAGGCCGGGCTGAGGAACTCTCCCCCCCCCCGCCCCAACCGAGTGCATGAACTTCTGTGCACCGGGCCTCTAGTGTTAAATAAAAGTGGCAAGAGTGGGCATACTTCTCTTGTTCCTGATCTGAGCTGGAAAAACTTTCAACTTTTCACACTTGTTCGCTGTGGGCTTATCTTTATTATGTTGAAGCATTTTCCCTCTATACCCGCTTTGTTAAGAGTTTTTATCATAAATGGATTTTGCATTTTGTCACATGTCTTTTCTGCATCTGTTGAGATGATCATATAGTTTTATCCTTTATTTTTATGATGTGATGTATTAGACTGACTGATTTGCAGGTGTTAAACCATCTTTGCATCCCTGGAATAAATTCTACTTGATCATGGTGTATGATCCTTTTAATAAATTGTTGAATTTGGTTTGCTAATACTTTATTGATGAATTTTGTATGTATGGTCATCAAGGATATTGGCCTGTACTTTTCTTGTGGTGTCCTTGTATGGTTTTTGTATCAGGATAATGATTTGGAAGCATTCCCTCCTCTTCTATTTTTTTGGAAGAGTTTAAGAAGGATTGGTATTACTTCTTTGATTGTTTCGTAGAATCCACCAGTGATGTTTTCTGGTTCTGAACTTATGTTTTTAATTACTGATTCAATCTCCTTACTTGTAATTGGTCTGTTTAGATTTTCTATTTCATCATGACTCAGTCTTAGTAGTATGTATGTTTCTAGGAATTTACCCATTTCTTCTAAGTTGTCCAATTTGCTGGTGTATAATTGTTCATAGGAGTCTTTCATTATTCTTTGTATTTCTGTGATATCAGTTATAAAATCTCTGTTTTTATTTCTGATTTAATTTGCATCTTTTTTTCTTGGTCAGTCTAGCTAAAGGTTTGTCAATTTTATCTTTTCAAAGAAGTAGTTTTTAATTTTATTGTTCTTTTCTATTGTCTTTTTAATCTGTTTCATTTATTTTTTATCTAATCTTTGTTATTTCCTTCCTTCTACTACATGTGGCTTTTTCAGTTCTTTTTCTAGTTCCTTGAGTAAGGACATTTATTTGAGACTTTCTTATTTCTTTAGGAGCATTTATCGCTATGAACTTCCCTTTAGAAGTGTTTTTGCTGCATCACATAAATTTTTGTGTGATACATTTCCAGTCTCAGTTGTCCCAAAGTATTTTTTGATTTAGCCATTACCAACACCCTTTTAGAGCATAGAATACAAATATTCTCTTATCATCTTTTTTAAAAATAGTTTATTCATAGGAGAGTTTGAAAAGAATAGTTTGTTTCTGGTTCTAAGAAAACGTCAAGGCAGTTAGAGACCATCCGCCTGGCTGTCATAGGGAGGAAAGTAGGGGAGACCCATGCAGCCTAAAGGAGGCTCGCCGTAATGTTCCCTTTTTCCTGTCTTACGTTTTCCCCTCAGAAGTAAACAAGCTAATATTGGTATGATTTTGGTAAGGCATTTGTTTTGGATTGTATTTAATAGTTAGGAGTACTTCTTGGTCATTTTGGAAGCGAGGACCCAAGAACTCCACTTTTTTTCTTATAAACACATTTTTCTGCTTTAGAAGTATTATAACTGATGTGATTCCTTTGAGATAGTTGCCTTTGCCCTCCTGATGGCCCACTAGGGCATTTTGGCCCCCAGGAGGTACAACACAGGGGTATTCCAGGTAAATTTACATATTTTATTTCTAACTAGCATTTCTTTGATAACTGGTCACCAGCCTGGAAGTATCTCAAACCCTCTGTGTTTTAAAGCCCAGCAGAGTCCTGTGTGTGCGTGTGTGTGTGATGTGATTGTAGCAGTCTTATGTTTAAACCTCAATAAGAAGCAACTGCTTTCCAAAACAGCTAAATCTGCAGGTCAAAAAAAAAAATGAAGGTTTTTTTTAACTGCAGTACTGCCTGAACAATATCAATACCACTCCAAGGTATCACGGCATGGAAAGTTATCCACAAATGTAAAGTCAGACCTAATTACCTTTAAGAAGCACCCATAGTGGCAGTGGACTTTTTCTTCTGACATGGGGTGATTTTCAGGCAACAGAAAGAAGCAGAAGCCACCACCTCTGCACTGTGGTTCTAAGTACTACTTTTTTTTTTTTTTAGACAATTTCTATTTTATTTTTAAAAATATATTTTATTAATTTTTTACAGAGAGGAAGGGAGAGGGATAGAGAGTTAGAAACATCGATGAGAGAGAACCATCGATCAGCTGCCTCCTGCACACTCCCTACTGGGGATGTGCCCACAACCAAGGTACATGCCCTTGACCGGCATCGAACCAGGGACCCTTCAGTCCACAGGCCAACACTCTATCCACTGAGCCAAACCAGTTAGGGCCTAAGTACTTCTTGACAGACTTAGTAAGGCAGAGACCTCTTGGGCCACACGAGTGAGTTGTAATTTGTGGAAGAGACCTTTCTCATTGTATTTTGAAGATCACATATATAGTGTTCCACAGGAACAGCCTTTATTTTTGTAGTTCCCGCTGAATGATTGAAGGTGACATTGTCCTGTGACTCACTTGATTCATTTTAGACTGAAATTATGGTGTTTTAAATATCTCTGGAACATATGCTCTCAAATTCACGAGTTTTTTCTTGATGATGAGCATTTAACATATGAAGAGCTATTCCTCTTGCTTATGGTATTATTTATGATTTAGACATTCTTCCTGGACAATAAAAAATATCCTTGCACTTAGTGCAAAAAAGTTTCATCACAATTTGATTGTTTTTCACAGTCATCTGAAAATATGGGATTTTACAGAGCACAATGAATATTTATTGAATAAAAAACTGGTGAGTTTTGCCCTAAAGAAACATTGCATGTATTTTGTTTGAAGTGCTATGCATCAGTAGTAGCTGTTTTTAATCTTTTAATTTCCTCTGTACCCTAACAAGGTTATCCCATAATCTGACATCATTCATGATTATTGATTTCCTAGACTGATCTTAGCTCCAATCAATATCCAATGCACCTTCTAGAATATATCAAGTTCATTACCTTCAGCCCCCACTAAACATATATGGCAGAACCCCTTTAATACCAGTTTTGGAAGACAGGCTTAGCACTTGCCTATTATATCACACTTTTATTTTTCAGAGTTCTGTTTTGGAATATATAATTTGACTCACATTTTATCTCACTATTAAACAATATTCTTGTTACCATAGAGTTCTATAGTATTCCTTTCATTAACTTGTCCTCAGCTCCTCACTAATTTGTTATTTTCTATACATTTTCTCTGTCTTTAGGATTATTATCTGTTTTGGGTTAAAGGAATATTTTCTTGGACACAAAAATGCATCATCAACCAAAACAAAAGAGTTCTTCTCCCTTGATGTGTCTTCCTTCTTCTTCGTGATCCTGGGATGATGAGGCTGAAGTTTCCAGCTGGATCTGGCAGTCAGCATCTCTGGGATAAATTAAATGAGCATACTTGATTGAGGTGTAGCTGGACTGTATCACTGTCTTCCTATTATCCTACGAGATCAAAGCAAAGCACAAATAGAGGCTTAGTCTTTTAAATATTTAAAACAGATGGCTGATTCTTTTTGGTGAAAATTCGGGTTTTAAGGCAAACCACTTGTTAGCAAGATTTCTTTTCATTGGTAGTCAATACTGAACATATACCATCCTTTCTTCCTCAATTTCAAGACTAGAATCACAAACTTTTGCATGAGGAGGGATTTGGCAAACCTAGAAAGCTCTTAAACTATCTGGGTTCCTTTTCCGGTGAATGTAAAGTAAGTTATTCAAATTTTCTTTGAACAGTTTTGGTATTAAATGAAAACATCTTAAATGTTTACATTCTGATAGTCATTTTGTGGGTGGGTCACTATTTAAAATCTAGTATTCATATTGTTACATCTTCCATAAATTAACCAGGATGTTTATCCCTGAATTTATGTTTTAACAAACTGAAAAACGCATTTTCCACACTCCTTATCATTGACATCTGGGCCCTAAGTTTACATAGAATAATTCTTTAGGTGGGCTTTTAAGTTTTCTTTTGTTGCTGTTTTTGTTAATCCTCACCTGAGGATATATTTTCCATTGACTTTTTTTAGAAAGAGTGGAAGAAAGGAATGGAGGGGGGAAGGGAAAGAGAGAGAGAGAGAAACATCTATGTGAGAGATACACACCCATCAATTGCCTCCACATGCACCCCAATTGGAGCCAGGGATTAAACCTGATACTCAGGTATGTGCCCTTGACTGGGAAGTGAACCTGCAACCCTTTGGTCCATGGGCTGACGCTCTAACCACTGAGCAAACCAGCTAGGGCTGGTTTGGAGTTTCTTTTGTTTGGTTTAAAATTGACTGAAATGAGAAAATTAACTCAAAAATATTTATTGGGCCCTGGCTGGTTTGCTCAGTGGATAGAGTGTCGGCCTGCAGACTGAAGGGTCCCAGGTTCAATTCCGGTCAAGGGCATGTACCTTGGTTGCGGGCACATCCCCAGTGGGGGTTGTGCAGGAGGCAGCTGATCAATGTTTCTCTCTCATCGGTGTTTCTAACTCCCTGTCCCTCTCCCTCTCTGTAAAAAAATGAATAAAATATATTAAATATGTGTGTGTGTATGTATGTGTGTATATATATATACATACACATATCTCCTATCTAATAAGAGAGTAATATGCAAATTGACCGTACCTCCGATACCCCGCAAGCCACGCCCACCAGCCATGCCCACCAGCCAATCAGTAGCGAGTATGCAAATTAACCCAACCAAGATGGCTGCAGCCACAGAGAGAGCAGGAGGGAGGCTTGAGTTTCCCCGGTGATGGAGGAAGCCAAGCTTTCCGCACCCTGGCCGGCCAAGGCCTCCACTCCAGGCTACAAAGTTTCAATTATAGAAGATAAATAAATCCCAACAAAAATGGCGGCAGCCACAGAGCTGGAGAGAGCAGGAGGCTAGGGTTGCCCCCAGCTATGGAGGAAGCCAAGCTTTCCACACACCCTGGCCTGGCTTGGCCTCCACTTCAGGCTACAAAGTTTCCATTATAGAAGATAAATAAATCCCAACAGAAATGGCTGCCACCATGGAACAGGGGGAGCGCCACTCAGCCAGAAGCCCTGAGCCAGGCTCACGGCTGGCGAGTGCAGTGGCAGTGGTGGGAGCCTCTCCTGCCTCCGTGGCAGTGCTAAGAATGTCCAACTGATGGCTTAGGCCTGACATCCCCCAAGGACTCCCAGAGTACAAGAGGGCAAAGGCCAGGCTGAGGGTCATCCCCCCCCCCCCCCGCCAGTGCATGAATTTCATGCACCGGGCCTCTAGTAGTTAGTAATTATTGAAGAAGTTTAGCATGTGCTGGCCATACTGATTATTACAATTCCATAAAATATACTATCCCAAAAGTAACTAGTCCTGAGTCTCATAGCTGGAATGTTGCAGACCCTGGAATTAAGCCATACAGTCTGTCTCCACAGCCCATGCTCTTAACTAGTACACTGCACTGCGTCACAGAGTCATCAAGGCAGTGGAAAGATTTTATAGCACGTAACATAAGTGATACAAATCTGTCTCTGGTGAGGGCAGCCTCTGGGTAAAAAAGCCTTTTATCATCACCATCTCTCAAACTGGATGCCTAGTAATTAACATGATTACCAGCGAAGGGCCTGTATGCTCATGGCTTACAGTGTTAGAATGGGTTGGTCATGTTTATGATCATGGCCACAGCCAGCCATGTTACCTTCCCTGGCACTAAAAAATAGAGATCTTTGTGTCCATTAAAAATGTAGTGCTGTAAGTAGTAAATTCTTAGTTAAGATCATGAGATGCAGAGGCCTACCTAAGTTAATTTAATTCCATGGCTAACTAACAAAAAATTTCATGAAGGAAGTAACCAACACAAGAGCACATAAGGCAAGCAGCCAAACAACTGTGCTTTCCTAGAAGGTACAAGTTGGAATTGCTCCAAGAGATCCGAAGATGCAAGAGTTCCAGTTCAGAGGAGCCTGGCCTCTGCCAAGCAGACCACACTGCGCGCCCGTGTGTGTGTGTGTGTGTGTGTGTGTGTGTGTGTGTGTGTGTGTGTGTGTACACGTACACAAACATGTGTTTTAAGTAGCATGTGAACCTGATGCTTTATTCTCGAGCACAGTGATATATGATCATTGAGATGGGCGTGTTAATGAAACCTTCAGGTATAGTGAATGTACAGCACTGGGCTCACAGCATAGTCTGAGATGCACATCAGCCTTCGGATGGCTTTACCGTGTTCTTTAAAGTAGTACATGTGGGAAGTGATGTGTGGATGATTTATTAGGTAGATGAATAACAGAAGAGTACCAGGCCAAACCACCTGAGGTCTTACTGCTTAGATGAATAAGGTGGCAGAGACCTTGCTTCCTGTGGATGATCCAAAAAAAGTTTTCTTGTCAGCAATAGCATCTCATATGTGAGATTATATCTGCTGAAACCCACAAAGCAACTGGATATGAAGAATCCCCCCAAATAGTGAGGTACATATATCTGAGCATATTTGTTAATGCATGTGGAGGGCTAGTCTTCCCGTAGTCACAGTTGAAGTCGATGACACCAAAGGTAGACTCCCTGAAGAGGCCTCAGGAAGCACTAATGTGAACAGACTATAACATGGTGAAGAAAAGTGTTTCTCATTCTCTTGTCTCTTTTCTTCTTTGTTTGATCTCTAGAATTTCTGTTTACCTCTTCCATTCTTTCCTCTATTTAAACACCCAGGATATCTATTAGGTACTCTGATTGTATTAGAAACATGGTTTGTATCCTTTGTATTTTCTCACTAAAACTGCTGCAAAATTTGGATGTTTGTGCATGTGTGTGGTAACTCTGTACTAAAAGGTAGGGCTAGAACCTGGTACATAAAACAGTTATAAAGATCCTGTACAAACTTAATTTGTTTCCTCCCTCTATCTAGTCACTTTATAACTGTACTAGGAGCCTGCTTACTCTTTGTTAGATCATGTAGCTTCACAGGCTTCAGTCCAGATGCACCCCATTTCTGGTTCTTGGAACTTTCTCCCCTGCCTGCACCTTATTTTTCCACTTGCTAGTACTCTCTCAGGACCTGTCATGTCAGCTTTGGTTTGCTCTTTCTGACCATTCTGTCTCTCTCATTCCAGTGAGACTGTTCCACTGTGCCAGTGCACTGATCTTCAGTCAGCACTTAAGGGGCCCTGGGCTAGATCCAAGGGAATCAGGGCACATGGGCCCTCCTTCCAAAGCCTGGGTTATATATACACAAAAGGCTTGGCATGCCCAGGTTATTTGATCCTGAATTCCCCTGGCTGTTAACTTATAGCATGTAACATCAGTCACAACTTGTAGGGTTTCTGGTATTTCTGTGCAAAGCCTCTTTTGTCATAGTCACTTTATATCCTAAAATAATAAAGCTTTGCTTAGGCATCAATGACTAGTAATATGGAAATGGCGATGTCTGTCAGAGTGTGTGTTATGCCAAGGAGGGGAGATTAATTCAGTGACTATATGGAGGTTTTATTCTCAAATAAAGGAAATGGGTAGAAAAAAATCTTCCTAGTTTTGTTTTTTCCCCAAATCTTTTTTCCACCCACAGCCGGGATTACTCCCAAGGTAAAAGGGGTGATATCTGGAAATTGTTAATCCATGGGATTTGTTCATGGTATATAATATTTTCAGAAAGATTTGCTTTTTAAATATGATTTTCTGATTGACAATGGCAGAAATAAATCCAGGAAGGACAACTCAGAGCAACCAAGATCCCTCTTAGATTCTCAGATATATGACATATTTGGTGTGTGTGTGTGTGTGTGTTTGTGTGTGTGTAGTAGAAATAAAGATTCTCCCCCTGGGTAGATCAGGAGGAGAGATAAGAGGTAGAGAGGAAATGAAAAGAAGACTAGTGTGTGGAGATAAAACAAAGCCTTGGCAGGTAGGGGTGGACACCCATGCCTTTCCTGGAATTAGCTGCTAGCTCACTGAGAACCTAACTTTATTTCAATTTATAGTAATGAGAGGAAGAAGTTAAGGAAACACCATTTGTGCCTCCTGTCCTGACATGGTGTCAATTTTTTTTAATATGTTTTTATTAATTTTAGAGAGGAGGAGGGGGGACAAGAGAGAGAGAGACATTGATATGAGAGAGAAACATCGATCAACTGCCTCCCGCACACATCCCAACTAGAGATCAAATCAGAGACCTTTAAGTGCATGGGACAACACTCAACCAACTGAGCCTTGCTGGCCAGGATGGTTTCAGTTCTTGAAGTGCTTATTCTGAAACATTTCTGTCCTCTCAACTATATAGAGTTCTAAGTTGTACTAAAGCTGAAAATATTGGCTGAGGACCCTCTGCTCAGATCTTTCCTCCCATCTTGCCCTTGCCCTTCCCCCCCTTGCCACTGCAACCATATGTATGTGCATTTTTATTTGCACCCAATCATAAATGTTTCTGGCTTGTCAGTGTGGTTCCTGAATATCACCAACTTAGCATTACGAGATCAGATTCCTGTATGTAACTTGTCTCTCCAAATAGCAGATACCAGTTTCTGATATTTATACACAGCTACAGATACATTTATGTTTCCCCCTGCATTCCAAGGAATAGGTAAACTCTCCTTCCCTCCCTCTTAGGCCAAGTTCTTGTTAAGCACTGTTTAATGAGGAGCCATGTCTATCAAAGGCTTCAGACACAGAATGAGGCTCTCAGTGGCCACAGATATCTGCATAGTCTGTTGTGTTTGATTTGACGCTGGAGTTGAAATGATAATATGACTAATGGCAAATTGCCTGTTTACTCTCCACCTCTTATATGTATACACACAGCATGCACACACACACCTTTAACCTGACCTTGAAATATCTGCTAATATCACAGAAGAGTTCTCCAGAGACTAGCCTTTGTTTGGGAGTGCTTATACAAATCTCATTAGATAATCATACTTGACTCTTTTCTTCTCTGTATTCCTGTAGACTATGAAAAGAGCCAGTGGCTATGTTCCCTATAATTTAGATTCACATCATTTGTTATGTTATTCCTTATTTTTGGAGATACTATCAAGGTTAGGAGGCTCCTTTTGTTTACCCTGGGCAACTCCCAATTGTCCTTCCCCTCCACACCCAGTGCAACTGGTACATTGCACTAAAGAAAGAAGAAAATGAAATCTATAATAATAAAAGGGTAATATGCTAATTAGACCGGACGTCCTTCCTGATGAAGCCGGAGGGAAGCCAGCCCAGTCCCAGGTGCCTGCAGGCAGCCCGAGGGAAGCCAGCCCAGGTCCCAGGTGCCTGCCAGTGGCTGAAGGAGGGAAGCAGCCTGGGTCCTGGGTGCCTGCTGGTGGCCAGAGGAAGGAAGCTCGGGTCCTGGGTGCCAGAGGGAAGCCAGTGCTGGCAGCCGGGGGAAGGAAGGCCTACTTGTGCACGAATTTCGTGCATCAGGCCTCTAGTGTTGTAATAAGATTGTTACTGTATTTTGCCCAGCAGGCAACAATCATGTTGCTGTTTTTCAGATCCATCTGTCTAGCAGACATGTAATAATGCCAAGAAGTGTTGTTGTACTTGACTGCAGCAAACAATTATAGCAGGGCTACTTCAGGCATCAGGCCTCAGCTGATCAGAGTGCAGGATGAGTTATCCATTTCAGCACTCGAGTAGATGCTGGCATGCAAATAGTTGAAGGCCATCATTTTTTGCCCAACTCTCTACCAAGTCTTTACTTTTAAATTCAGCATCAGCCTTCATTTGGCTTGCCTACTCAAAAAAAAGTATGAACTTCTCCTTCTTTTGCCTTCCCCTCTCCCACCAATAATTGCTTATTTGTAAGTATCTAGCCCTGGAACTTTACAGTGGGGAAGTCATTCCACTATTTTATTTTGTTTTATTTTATTTTACACACACATACTAATATGTAACCTCTACATCGTTCACTAAAATACAATAAATGATTTGCTATGGAGAGCTAAGCCTCAAGAACTGAATCGAAGGTGCTTTCCTATCTTTCTTAGTACCTAAGAGCAAGGAAGAAGAATTTTGGAACACACACCTGCTCCTAGCATTTCTGAACCTAGTAGGTTCTTGATTCTGGTTATCTCACTGTCTCTCCTCTGACCATCCCTTCAAGGTGCATAATATATGTGCCCTTATTGGTTAGCTTGTAATAGCTTCTGTGCCTCCGAATAGCATTCTCTCCACTTAATACTCATTTAACTGCACTATCTTCACCTATATATATGTTACTTGTCTGCCCTCTTGTTGATTAATGATCTTATTTTCCAGTATCTTACAACTTTCCAAGTATTAAAACAAGTACTTGCAATACCTACAGCCTTAATATCCTCCATGGGCACACGAATTATATGGGCTCAGCAAGAGATTTCCTTCCCTCATTAGTGGGAGGCCCCCGACACACTTCTGTCTATTTGAGTAGCATTTATTATACTGCATAAGATAAGGTAGGTGTTCACTAAATGAAATGCAGTTAGCAGCCCTGTAGTTCCGATCTCAAGATTTTATTCTAAACCATGTTTCCTATCTCCTTGAGTACAGAATTTTTTTCTTTTTATATCTGGATCAAGAAATTGGGAATGTTTTGTTCTGTTTTGCTGAAGTGGTGATGTATGCTTTGGGGAAAACTGACAACAGATTTCTGAGCTGTATCACCAAGAGGAAATGATGCCACATTATTGTTAAAAATGACTCCCACTTTTTTTCATATTTCAAAACCTCTGGCCCTTTTGTAATTTCCATAGACACACCTGCACTGTAACAAACATGATTCTCTCTCATCATTGATGTTTCTATATCTCTCTCCCTCTCCCTTCCTCTCTATATTAAAAAAAAAAAAAAAAGAATGAGTAAAGAGCCATGGCTCAGTTGGTTGGAGAGTCGTCCCCTACATGGAAAGGTTGCAGGTTTGATTCTCAGTCAGGGCACGTACCTAGATTGCGGGTTCAGTCCCCAGTTGCAGCACATACGAAGGCAGCCGTTCTCTCTCACATCAATGTTTCTCTCGCGTACTTTCTCTCTCTTTTTTCCTCCCTTCCTCCCTCCCTCTCTCCCCCTCTCTCTAAAAATCAATGAAAGTGTTCTCAGGTGAGGATTTAAAAATAAAACAAGCAAGGAATATAACACCAAAAACATTTAGGAATCCATTAATATCCTCTGTTTGTGCTTCAAATGGAAAGGCTGATTAAAAGGTTGGATCTCATAGAACATTAAAAATATAAAACTTGTTGAATGTCATAACTGTATATATAACGACTTAGTCAGACTAAGCCTCAAATGAAGGCAAAGAAGTTTATTTAGCAATTTAAGGGTTTCCTTGAAGTAAACTTCAAAATAAAAGTTAGCCCTAGCTGGTTTGGCTCAGGAGATAGAGCATCAGCCTGCAGACTGAAGGGTCCCAGGCTCGATCCCCAGTAGGGGGCGTGCAGGAGCAGCCAATCAATGATTCTCATTAATATTTCTATCTCCCTCTCTCTCCCTCTCTGAAATCAATAAAAATGTATTTTAAAAAATTAAGGTTAAAACAGATAAATTATGAATGTATACATTTTAATTATTTTATACACTCAACATATTAGTTCTCTTCATCCTTTTTTTTAAATGGAAATTAGGACCACATCTTGTTCTTAATATTCCCATCAGCTAAAACTGGATATGGCACGGCACAATGGGATTCACTAGTCTCAATATGTGTGATCTGATATGCAGTGTATCTAATCAGTGTAGTAAAAACATTATGAGGGTTTACTATATTTTTTCAAAGAACTCCATTGTTTCACAAAATAGCTACATTTAAGTGAGGACATAACACAAAGTTCCAAACCTTTGTGAGGAGACTTAACACTATTCTTCAACTTCCTGATCCTGAAGGACAGTATTGACCAAGAAGATAAACTTAGTTATTAAGGGAAAAAGAGACTTTGTCCATTTTTACTTTTCAGACTTTAGCTCTCTGCAGGGGCCTCTGGACAAGAATAATGTCTCTCTGGGAAGTTAATATGTTAGTTGTTCTGGGACTTTCTTGATGTACCTACGAGAAATGAGAAATCAAAACTACCACTAGTATTTATACAGATAATATATGGACAGTTTAATCCACCTCTGCAGGCTTCTGCAGATAGAAGAACAAAAAGATTTTGTAGCCAATTAAGGGCAGTGCACTAGCCACAGAAACATCATAGGAAATATAAAAATAATAATATTCAGCACCTATTTGTCCAGGCTTCATGATGCAGATATTCTATTCCTCTCAAAGTGAGTTCTTAGAGTGTGTAGCAGCCGACTCACCTATACTTAGAGTAAGTGGCACAGAAACGGTAGGGTGGGAAGAGAAAAGAAGGCCATATAATTACCTCATTAGGGGTCTTTGGCTCTGCACATTCCATCCTGGTATTGAAAAGTCAAATGTTCTAGGAAAGTGTATTCAGATCTCATAGATGAATCAATTACATACATGGAGTACTTAGAATTTCCAGTTAAATCTTATCAAACAATACAGGAACAACTCATCTGTCTTAAAAAGCCGTTAGCCATCTAACCTTAAGAGAAAATGAGGTTAAAATAAACACTTTGGGAAAGATCACTATCCTCTGTCACCATATGTCATTCAATACTGGCCTCTGAAGCCAATGTAAGGATCTAATACATAAGCAAATAAATTCTTGCAAGAAAAAAGCAAAGCTCTCAGTATGTCAACCAAAAATCTCTCATCCTTTTTTATAATTTAAACTAGCGTTCCCGTTGCAGGAAAAATCCTGCAATAGGGTTTCCTGCTGCACTCTACCCCACCCTGCCTGCTCTCCTCCCTTGTCCCCCGCCCCGCGATCTCCGCCAGCCCTCCTGCTGTTCCCTTCTCCCCCAGCCCCGCCTCCGCTCTTCCCTTCTCCCCTGGCCCCGCCTCTGCTCCTCCCTTCTCCCCCGGCCTGCCTTCTCTGCCAGCCCGCCTGCTGTTCCCTTCTCCCCCAGCCCTGCCTCCACTCTTCCCTTCTCCCCTGGCCCGCGATCTCCGCCAGACCCCTGCTTTTCTAACTTCTCCACCAGCCCGCTCTCCTTCCTTCTCCCCTGGCCCCGCCTCTGCTCCTCCCTTCTCCCTGGCCCCGCCTCCGCTCCTCCCTTCTCCCCCGGCCCCGCCCCTTCTCCCCCGACCCTGCCTCCGCTCCTCCCTTCTCACCTGGCCCCGCCTCCGCTCCTCCCTTCTCCCCCGGCCCCACCCCTTCTCCCCCGGCCCCGCCTGCTCAACTTCCTTCTCCCCAGGCCCCGCCTGCTCAACTTCCTTCTCCCCCGGCCCCGCCTCCGCTCCTCCCTTCTCCTCCCCCCGGCTTGCTTGCTTCTCTGCAGCTTTGCTCCCTTCTGCAGCTCTTGGCTTCTTTCTACGCTGTCACGATATGCAAATTAGCCGCCATCTTTGTTTGGATAATTTGCATATTTGTCCTGATTGGTTGGTGGGCGTGGCTTGGTTGGTGGGCGTGGCTTGGTCATAGCGAAGGTGTGGTCAATTTGCATATTTGTCTATTATTAGATTAGACTAGAGGCCTGGTGCATGAATTCGTGCATGGGTGGGGTCCCTCAGCCTGGCCAGCAATCGTGGCTGATCGGGGATGGCCGGCCAGGGGGAGGGACTGTAGGAGATTGGCTTGCCAGCCCCATCGAGGCCAATCAGGACCAGCCGGTTGAGGGGGGAGGTTGGCCAGCCAAGGGGATGGATCATGGGAGGTTGGCTGGCTGCAGGAAGTTGGCTGTGGGAGCGCACTGACCACCAGGGGGCAGCTCCTATGTTGAGAGTCTGCCCCCCTGGTGGTCAGTGCACATCATAGTTACTGGCCGGTCAGCCAGTCATAACAGTGGCTTAGGCTTTTATATATAGAGATTCTTTTTCTTCATTTGGTAAATGTAGGATTGGAGGAATTTGGCTGTTTTGGCATTCTATTTGATATAAGCAGAGGTTAGTTAGGAAGTTAATTTTTTACTTTTTGCCAAAAAAGATATAGAACTGTAGTTCTGCAAAGCTATAGAACTAATGTGGCCTGACCATATTTCTGATGGTTTTGGGTAGAACTCCTTGCCAATGCACTAAAGTTGTATGTGGACAAAAGACATAACTTACGAGTCCTGTAAGGCAACCTCTTTCTCCTTGGCAAGTGTCCTTCCCTCTTGAGATTAGGCAGTGGCAGTTCTACCTTGTGGGAAATGCAATTTCTTTCCTAAGTGTCCTACCCAAACCCAAGTTAGATTGGCGCGGGGGGGGGGGGGGGGAGGGCATTTCCCACATGATTGACATGGTTAAATGTGGTCTCTCAGAAAGGCCAATGTGATTTTTTTTTTAAAGATAGATTTGGGAACTATACTAGTTAGGCAGTTTTATATACTATCACATAGCAAGCTCTGTAGCTTTTTGTTTTTGTTTTTTTATATATTTTTATTGATTTCAGAAAGGAAGGGAGAGGAAGAGAGAGATAGAAACATCAATGATGAGAGGAAATCATTGATTGACTGCCTCCTGCATGTTGTACCGAGCCCGCAACCCAGACATGTGGCCTTAACTGGAATTAAACCTGGGACCCTTCAGTCTGCACGCCGACACTCTATCCACTGAGCCAAACCAGCTAGGATTCTTTTTGTTTTTTAAAAAGCAATTCTCTTTGACATGGGAAGAAAGGATAGACATCTTGGTTACTGCGTAGAATGAATTTTTATCCCAGGAGAAAGAAATGTTTAATTCATCATTTTTTAACTTTTCAACAGGACTTTGAAAATTAGAGTGCAAAATACTATCATGTTTTCTAAACAACACTACAGTGTGAAATGCATTTAAATCATCTTGAAATTCATCTCTAATTAAGAACAGGGACCTGGGGGGATCCAAGATGGTGGCCAACAGGATGGCAGGCTGCAAGATAGTGTGTGAGTGAGAGAGCAAAAAGAGAGTGTGGGGGTGTGCGGGGAGTGTCTGTGAGTGTCTATGAGTGTTGTGAGTGAGTGACAGCTATATTCCACAGGACTGTTGGGGACTGATGGACCAGGCTCCCCTGGCCAGGCAACCTCTACTACTGCTGAAATCTCTCCTGGAGTGGCCGGCTCTGCTGCAGAGACCGCGCCACCTTGAAGGGGAGAGAGGCTGTGATCAGAAGCCCAGCCTTACCTTCAACTGCGGAGACCTCAGATACATCCCGGGACCCTACAACCACAACACCTAATGACTAGCAGCCTCAGCTGCAAACCCACTAACATCGAGACTCCAGCCTCCTCAGCCACGGGCACCTAAAAAGTTTGTCCAGGGGGAGACAAAGTGGCGCCGAATACACGGACAGGTCCTGTGCCTTCTCACAGAGCAGAGAGAAGGAACAGTTGAATCGAACAACATCCACCTGGAAATGGCGAATTAAACACAGCTGGTGAGGCAGTCTGTGGATGGAAAGGTCAGAGACCTCCTAGAAAGAGTCAACACAGGAGAGAGAGAGCTACATAACCAGAGACCCTGAGAGAAGCGAACGTGGGGAGACAAAGAAACAACCCCGATACAAAAGAAAAGGAGGACTCAACGGAAAAGGAAGTAAACAAAATGGAGGCAAGCAATATGTCTGAGAAAGACTTCAGAGCAATGATCATAGGGACACTGGAAAGGATGGAAAACAAAATCAACAATATGTGTAAGAACCAAGAGGAAATGAAGAACAACAAAGAAAAAATGAAAAAATGACATGGCTGCAATAAAGAACACAATAGAAAGCATCAACAGTAGACTAGAAGAAGCAGAGGACCGCATCAGTGAGCTAGAAGACAAGGTAGCAAAAAATATGCAAGCAGCGCAGCAACTGGGGGAAAAAAACCACTAAAAAACAGGAGGAGAGCCTAAAGGAACTTTGGGAGAACACAAAACAAAACACCCTCTGCATAATAGGGGTCCCAGAAGGAGAGGAAACTGAGCAAGGAATAGAAAACCTGTTTGAAGAAATAATGACAGAAAACTTCCCTGATATTGGGAAAAAGAAAAAACTCACACCAGTCCAAGAAGCTCACAGAGTCCCAAAAAAGATGAACCCAAAAAGACGAACACCAAGACACATTATAATTAAACTAGAGGCCCAGTGCATAAAATTTGTGCACAGATAGGGCCCTAGTCCTGGCCAGTGCTCAAGGCCAATTGGGGCCTTCTGACTGCTGGACGGGGCCTTCCTTTGTTCCATGCCACCCCCTAGTGGTCAGCATACATCATAGCGAGCAATCGAACTTGTGGTCTCCCAGTCGAACTCCCAAGGGGACACTTTGCATATTAACCTTTCATATATATAGATTGGCAAATACCAATGACAAAGTAAGAAGCTTAAAGGCTGCCAGGGAGAGACAGGAAGTTACCTACAAGGGATCTCCCATCAGATTATCGACTGATTTCTCAACGGAAACACATCAGGCCAGAAGGGAATGGAATGAAATATACAAAGTCATGCAAAGCAAGGGTTTGAATCCAAGAAGGCTATCAATCAAAGTTGAGGATGAAATCAGAAGCTTCCCAGACAAAAAAGGACTGAGGGAGTTTATTGCCACTAAACCAGCAATGCAAGAAATGATAAAGGGTCTGTTGTAAAAAGAAGAAATAGGAAGGAAGAAGAACACAGGCATAAAGAATAAAAATGGCGACAAACAAGTACCTAACCTATCTAATAAGAGAGTAATATGCAAATTAACCATCACTCCGCTACACTCACAAGCCACGCCCACCAGCCAATCAGGAGAGAGTATGCAAATTAACCCAACCAAGATGGCTGCGGCCACGGAGCGAGCAGCAGGCTTGGGTTTCCCCAGCAATGGAGGAAGCCAAGCTTTCCGCACACCCTGGCAGGCCCCAGGCCTCCACTCAAGGCTACAAAGTTTCAATTATAGAAGATAAATAAATCCCAACAAAAATGGCAGCAGCCACGGAGCAAGCAGGAGGCTTGGCTCCGCTCAAGGCTACAAAGTTTCAATTATAGAAGATAAATAAATCCTAGATACCAGGGCCTCCGCTTGGGTCGCTGGGGGGCATGGCCGGCCTGCAAACCACCACAGGCCCCTCGCCCAGGCCACCCCACACCCCAAGGGAACCCCCACCCTGATCCGGGACACCCTTCAGGGCAAACCAGCTGGCCCCCACCTGTGCACCAGGCCTCTATCCTATCTAATAAAAGAGTAATATGCAAATTGACCATCACTCCAACACACAAGATGGCTGCCCCCATGTGGACACAAGATGGCCACCACAAGATGGCCAGCAGGGGAGGGCAGTTGGGAGGAATCAGGTCTGCAAGGGAGGGCAGTTGTGGGTGATCAGGCCAGCAAGGGCAGGCAGTTGGGAGGGACCAGGCCTGCAAGGGAGGGCAATTGGGGGTGATCAAGCCTGCAAGGAGGGCAGTTAGGGGTGACCAGACGGGCAGAGGAGGGAAGTTAGGGGCGACCGGGCCTGCAGGGAAGGGCAGTTGGGGACCCAGGCCTTCAGGGGAGAGCAGTTGGGGGGGACCAGGCCTGCAGGGGAGGGCACTTAGGGGTGACCAGGCCTGCAGGGGAGGGCACTTAGGGGTGACAAGGCCTGCACAGGAGGGCACTTAGGGGTGACCAGACCAGCAGGGGAGGGCAGTTATGGGCAAACAGTCTGGCAGGGGAGCAGTTAGGCATCAATCAGGCTGCAGGGGAGTGGTTAGGGAGTGATCAGGCTGGCAGGCAGAAGTGGTTAGGGGCAATCAGGAAGGCAGGCAGGCGAGAAGTTGGGAGCCAGCAGTCCTGGATTGTGAGAGGAATGTCTGACTGCCCGTTTAGGCCCGATCCCGGTAGAGCGATCAGGCCAGCAGGGGAGTTGGACATCCCTCGAGGGGGTCCCAGATTGGAGAGGGTGCAGGCTGGGCTGAGGGACCCCCCCTCCCCGGTGCACGAATTTCGTGTACCAGGCCTCTAGTAAATAATAACATTAAATGTAAATGGATTAAATGCTCCAATCAAAAGAC
This sequence comes from Cnephaeus nilssonii, assembly GCF_951640355.1. Taxonomy (NCBI): domain Eukaryota; kingdom Metazoa; phylum Chordata; class Mammalia; order Chiroptera; family Vespertilionidae; genus Cnephaeus; species Cnephaeus nilssonii. Next base: position 91,774,755 of record NC_137077.1, read on the forward strand.
ATGGGGTACCTGAGTGGATAAGAAAACATGACCTATATATCTGCTGTCTACAGGACACCTACCTCAGAACAAAGGACTCACACAAAATGATGGTGAAGGGATGGGAAAAGGTTTTTCAGGAGAATGGAAATGAAAAAAAATCTGGATTAGCAATACTTATACCTGACAAATTAGACCTCAAAGTGAAGGCCATAACAAGAGATAAGAAAGGCCACTTCATAATACTAAAGGGAGCAATTAAAAAAGAAGATGTAACTCTGGAAAACATATATGCACCCAATACAGGAGTACCCACATACATAAAAACAACTTCTGAAGGATATCAAGGGAGAGATTGACAACAATACAATCATATTAGGGGATTTTAAAACCCCACTAACACCACTGGATAAATCTTCTAAACAAAAATCAGCAAAGACACATCAGTCCTAAATGACTCACTAGATCCGATGGAATTAATTGACATCTTCAGAACATTTCACCCCTAAGCCACAGAATATATATTCTTCTCAAGTGCACATGGGTCATTTTCAAAGATAGACCATATGTTGGGACCCAGGCAAAGTCTCTTCAAATTCAAGAAGATAGAAATCATATCAAGCATCTTCTCAGTTCACAATGCCATAAAATTAGAAATCAACTACAATAAAAACAATGAAGAAAAATCAAACACTTGGAGGCTAAATAGCATGCTATTAAACAATGATTGGGTTACCAAAGAGATCAAAGAAGAAATAAAAAGCATCATGGCAACAAATGACAATTATAACACAACAATCCAAAATCTATGGGACACAGTGAAAGCAGTCTTGAGAGGGAAGTTCATAGCTCTACAGGCCTACCTCAAAAAACAAGAAAAAATGGTAATAAATTACCAAACCCTACAACTCAAAGAGTTAGAAAGAGAGCAACAAGAAAAGCCCAGTGTAAGCAGAAGGAAAGAAATAATAAAGACCAGAGCAGATATAAACGACCTAGAGACCCAAAAAAACAATAGAAAAGATCAACAAAACCAAGAGTGGTTCTTTGAAAGGATAAACAAGATTGATGAACCTCTGGCCAGGCTCACCAAGAAGCAAAGAGAGAGGACCCAAATAAACAAAATCAGAAATGAAAGAGGTGAAGTAACAGTTGATCCCACAGAAATACAAAGGATTATTTTTTTTAAAAAAATACCATGAACAACTCTATTCCAACAAAATGGACAACCTAGATGAAATGGACATATTCTTAGAAAAATACAAGATCCCAAAACTCAATCAGGAAGAATAAAAAAATCTGAATAGGCTGATAACTACCAAAGAAATTGAGGCAGTGATCAAAAATCTTTCAGCAAACAAAAGCCCTGGTCTGGAAGGCTTTACAGGGGAGTTCTACCAAGCATTCAAAGAACCAAAACCTATCCTCATCAGACTGTTCCAAAAAAATTCAAGAGGAAGGCATACTTCCAAGCTCTTTCTATGAAGCCAGCATTACCCTAATTCCAAAACCAGATAAAGACACCACCAAAAGAGAGAGAGAGAGAGAGAGAGAGAGAGAGAGAGAGAGAGAGATACAGGCTAATATCCTTGATGAACATAGATGCTAAAATACTCAACAAAATTCTAGCAAATCGGATTCAGCATCACATTAGAAAGATCATAACACAGTGACCAAGTGCGATTTATTCTGGGATGCAAGGATGGTACAATATCCGCAAATCAATAAATGTGATGCATCACATAAACAAATTGAGAGACAAAAATCACATAATCATATCAATCGATGCAGAAAAAGCATTTGAGAAAATTCAACACCCTTTCTTGATAAAAACTCTCAGCAAAGTGAGAATAGAGGGATCATACCTCAACATAATAAAAGCCTTATATGACAAACCTACAGCCAACATCATACTCAATGGGAAAAAACTATACTCATTTCCCCTAAGAACAGGAACAAAACAGAGATGCCCACTATCACCACTCCTGTTCGATATAGTACTGGAAGTGCTAGCCATAGCGATAAGACAAGAAGAAATAAAAGGCATCCAAATTGGAAAAGAAGTAAAACTCTCCTTATTCGCAGATGACATGATATTATACATAGAAAACCCCAAAGACTCCATCAAAAAACTACTAGACCTAATAAATGAATTTGGCAATGTAGCAGGATACAAAGTTAACACCCAGAAATCTATGGAGTTTTTATACACCAATAATGAACTCACAGAAAGAGAAACGAAAAAAAAAATCCCATTTACCATTGAACCAAAAAAAAAAAATTAAGATATCTACTAATAGGAATAAACATAACTAAGGAGGTAAAAGACCTGTACTCGGAAAACTACAGGACACTGAAAAAAGAGATAGAGGAAGATAAACAAATGGAAGAACACACCATGTTCATGGATTGGTAGAATCAACATCATTAAAATGTCCATACTACCCAAAGCAATCTACAGATTCAATGCACTCCCCATTAAAATACCAACGGCATATTTCAAAGATCTAGAACAAACTCTCCAAAAATACATCTGGAATAAAAAAAGACTCTGAATAGCCACAGCAATCCTGAGAAAGAAGAACAAAGTTGGAGGGATCACAATACCAGATATCAAGTGATATTACCAAGCCATAGTTCTCAAAACTGCCTGGTTCAGGCACAAGGACAGACATATAGACCAATGAAACAGAACAGAGAACCCAGAAATGGACCCAAGCCATTATGCTCAATTAATATTTGACAAAGGAGGCAAGAGCATACAATGGAGTCAAGACTGTCTTTAATAAATGGTGCTGGGAAATTTGGTCATATACATGCAAAAAAATGAAACTAGATCACCAACTTACACCATACACAGAAACAAACTCAAAATGGCTAAAAGACTTAAATGTAAGATGGGAAACCATAAAAATCCTACAAGACTCCAGAGGCAGCAAAATAGCAGACATATGTCGTAGCAATATCTTTACAGACACAGCTCCTAGGGCAATGGAGACTAAGGAGAAAATAAACAAATGGTACTACATCAAAATAAAAAGCTTCTGCACAGCAAAAGAAATGATCAACAAAACAACAAGAAAGCCCACTACATGGGAGAACAAATTTGCCAATGATATTTCCGATAAGCGCTTAATCTCCAAAATTTACAAAGAACTCATTCAACTTAACAAAAGGAAGATAAATGATCCAATCAAAAAATGGGCAAGAGACCTAAATAGACACTTTTCAAAAGAGGACATACAGAAGACCAAAAACATATGAAAACATGCTCAATCCAAGTCACTAATCATCTGAGAGATGCAAATCAAAACAACAATGAGATACCATCTCACACCTGTCAGAATGGCTATCATCAACAAATCAACAAATGACAAGGGCTGGCGAGGATGTGGAGAAAAAGGAACCCTCCTGCACTGCTGGTGGGAATGCAGACTGGTGCAGCCACTGTGGAAGACAGCATGGAGTTTCCTCAAAAATTAAAAATGGAGCTCCCATTTGACCCAGTAATCCCACTCCTAGGACTATATCCCAAGAAACCAGATACACCAATCAGAAAGGATATATGCACCCCTATGTTCATAGCAGCACAATTCACCATAGCTAAGATATGGAAACAGCCTAAGTGCCCATCAGCAGATGAGTAGATTAAAAAACTGTGGGCCATCTACACAATGGAATACTACGCCACTATAAAAAAAGAAGGAACTTTTACCATTTGCAACAGCATGGATGGAACTGGAGAGCATTATGCTAAGCGAAATAAGCCAGTCGGAGAAAGATAAATATCACATGATCTCACTCATATGTGGGATATAATCATCAACATAATTAGATGAACAAGAAATAGATCCAGAGACAAATGGCTGGGGAGGGGAGGGCGTTAGAAAGCAACCAAAGGACTTGCATGCATGCATATTAGCATAACCAATGGACATAGACATGGGGCGGTGGAGGCTTGCCCGGGGTAGGAATGGATGGGTTGGGGGGAGGGGTTGTCAATCGGGGAAAAAGGAGACATATGTAAAACTTTAGACAATAAATAAATAAAATTAAAAATAAAAGAACAGGGACCTAAAATGTCAATTTTTCTATCACTAGTCATAGAGTAGTAAGTTTGTGTCTTTCCATTTTACTATGAGAAATTTGACCTTTTGATTATTACCATTTATCACATTGTTCCCTTCCCTCAACAGTCATACCTTTTTATGCCAGTTTTCCAATCCAAACAGTAATTACCTAAGATGACTAGCTGTTTCAGCCTTGCAGCCCAGATATGATGGCAACTACACACACACACACACACACACACACACACACACACACACACACAGAAGGAGAGGGAGGGAGAGAATAGAAAAGAAAGAATGGGAATTTGCACAAACCCAGTGAAAATCCCAAAAGTTTGTTTGTTTGTTTGTTTGTTTTGTTGTTGTTTTTGTCATTTCATTTCTATGAAAGAAGATAGAGAAGTCCAAGCTAAAAAAATAAGGAAATTAAAATAGGACTGCATTGCTTGGAGGCATGAGCGATGTGGTAGTAGAACCGTGACTAGACAGTTTTGTTATTTAAGTGCAAAGTGTACATGCAATTAAAAGAATATTGCTTTTAAAGATTAACTTTGGAATTCTTTCTGAATTTTCTACAGTATATATGTTTGTTGTCAAAAACAAAATACAATTTTTTTGAGAGATTAATGTTGTTTGTGAAAAATTTTCCACTATTGAACCAATCTCTTCCTTTGGTGATTGGCAGTGTTGATAAGCCTATCATAGCATAGGTAGAAAATGCCAATACAGAACTGGTGCCATGATCCTGCCCATTGGGTGTCTCTTATAGAGCCCAAGAGCCTTTCATACCAGCACCTAAGTATTTAATCTTTATTCGTACAGAGTTGTGTGTGAGAGAGAGAGATTAAGAAATAAAAGTCAAGCCCTAGCTGGTTGGGCTCAGTAGATAGTCAGCCTGCAGACTGAAGGGTCCAGGGTTTGATTCTAGTCAATGGCACATGCCTGGGTTGTGCGCTTGATCCCCAGTAGGGGGCATGCAGGGGGCAGCCGATCAATGATTCTCTCTCATCATTGATGTTTCTATATCACTCTCACTCTCCCTTACTCTCTGAAATCAAAAATATATTTTAAAATAAAATAAATAAAAGTTAAAAAAGAAAAGAAATAAAAATAATGCTGCCCTAGCTGGTTTGGCTCAGTGATTAGAGCGTCAGCCTATGGACTGAAGGGTCACGGGATTTGTTTCCAGTCAAGGGCATATACCTTGGTTGCAGGCTCTATCCCTGGCCCCGGTCAGGCTACATGCAGGAAGCAGCCAAAGGATGTCTCTCTCTCACATTGATGTTTCTCTCTTTCTATCTCTCATCCTTCCTTCTACTTTCTCTAAAAATCAATGGAAAAAAATGTCCTTGGGTGAAGATTAACAAAGAAAATTAAAATTAAAATAATGCTAAATGAATTCACTTTCTCAGGTTTGTCTAGCCCAGTGGTCGGCAAACTCATTAGTCAACAGAGCCAAATATCAATAGTACAACGATTGAAATTTCTTTTGAGAGCCAAATTTTTTAAACTTAAACTTCTTCTAACGCCACTTCTTCAAAATAGACTCGCCCAGGCCGTGGTATTTTGTGGAAGAGCCATACTCAAGGGCCAAAGAGCTACATGTGGCTCGCGAGCTGCAGTTTGCCAACCACGGGTCTAGCCAAACTCTAACTTCTATATTGTATTATGTTATATAGGCCTAAACTCTGAATTCTGATCTTTTGTAAGCTTAAGATTGTTTTAGCCACCAAACCCTAGTTATTCTCTCTTTTGTCATGGAAATAGTATTAGAAACAAATGAAATGTGGTATATTTATAAAGCAATCATTAAAAATCATGATTTCCAGTAACAATGCAACATTGTGATAGTACTCACAATATAACAGTAAATGAATAAACAGTATATTAAGTAAATGTGAAGTTTGATGCCTTTAAAAATTGATTAATATAAGTTATTTTAAAACTTGGAAGAAAATTACTAAAATGTTTCAGGTGGTATTCTTTTTGTTGTTCTGCTTATTCATTTATTTTATTTTTTAGATTTATTTGTTGATATGTATTTATTGCAATTTTATTGTCCATATTTTGATTTTTTTTTTCTCCTTAAAGAAGATCCTTTAACATTTCATATTATACTGGTTTAGTGGTGATAAACTCCTTTTCTTTTTCTTGTCTGGGAAGCTCTTTATCTGTCCTTCTATTGTAATGGATAGCTTTGCTGGGGTAGAGTAATCTTGGTGTAGGTCCTTGCCTTTCATCGCTTTGAATATTTCTTGCCAATTCCTTCTGGCCTGCAAAGTTTCTGTTAAGAAACCAGTTCACAGTCTTATGGGAACTTCCTTTTAGGAAACTAACTGCTTTTATTTTGCTGCTTTTAAAATTCTCTCTTTGTTTTTAACCTTTTGGCATTTTAATTATGATGCATCTTGGTGTGGGCCTCTTTGGGTCCGTTTTGTTTGGGACTATTTGGGTTTCCTACACTTGTATGTCTTTCCTTCAACAAATTAGGGAAGTTTTCTGTCATTATTTTTCAAATAGGCTTTCAATTTCTTGCTCTCTTTCTTCTCCTTCTGGCACCCCTGTGATGCAAATGTTGGTGTACTTGAAGTTGACCCAGAGGCTCCTTATACTATTCTCATTTCTTTTATTCTTTCTTCTTTTTGCCGTTCTGATAGGGTGTTTTTTGCTTCCTTGTATTCCAAATCGCTGATTTGATTCTCAGCTTCATCTACTCTACTGTTGATTCCCTATAAATTATTCTTCATTTCAGTTAGTGTATTCTTCATTTCTGACTGCTTCATTTTTATGGTTTCCATGTCTCTTCTTTATGCTGTTGAAGTTCTAAGTTCCTTGTGCATCCTTATAACCAGTGTTTTGAACAATGTTCTGTTTTTTCATTTGGGACATGATTCTTTGCCTCCTCATTTGGCAGCCTCCCTGTGTTTGTTTTTATGTATTTGGTGGAGCTGCTATGTCTCCCGGGCTTGTTAGAGTGGCCTCATGTAATAGGTGTTCTGTAGGGTCCACTGGCACCGCCTTCATGATCACCCAAGCGGGGCCCTCGAGGCGCACACCCGTGTGGGCTATATGCACTCTCTTCTTGTAGTTGAGCCTTGATTGCTGTTGACATGTCAGTTGGAGGGATTTACCCCCAGGCCAATCAGCTGCAAGGACTGGCTCCAACCACCAACTTCTGACCACAGTAGAGGATCAGCTGTTCATGGGTCCACCCCACAGAGCAGAACCTACTTCAGCAGGGCTCTGGTGCCTGCTGAGTCCACCCTTTGAGTGTGTTGCTTGTGGAGGTGGTTGGGTGGTGCTTCAACGTGGTCTGAAGCTGTCCACTGGGTGTGCTGGCTCTGGGACCTTCCTGGAGGTGCAGGCCAAGGTCATTCGCCACCTGTGTTCTGCCCAGGGCCACCTGACATGAGCTACAAAGTGATCTACAGATGGATGATGCTTATGCTTGGCTTGGAGGTGCCCAGGCGAGGCCAAGCTGTGAACCAAGGCAGACTGCTAGTGCCAGGCCTCGGGCCACTTAGTGAGAGTTACAGGACACACTGAGGCCAGGTGCTGTTAGTTTGAGAGATTTCAGGAAAATCTGAAGGATGAGCCAAGATAGGCTATTCATATGGAAAAGCCACTGGAAATAACTTGGTTGGGCCCAAAAAGCTGGGTGGGGCAGGGCCTCAAGGAATAACCAGGGCAGGGCAAACAGTATAGGCCAGGTTGATGGAGTCTCAGATATGGTGCCTGTTTGCTGGCTCTGTGAGGGGAGGTCTCATCAAAGGAACAATGGCCTCTGCCAGCACTTCTCTCTGGGAAAAGGCCATATCCCCAGCTCCTGCCTTGATACCAGACACTTCAGGTCCTCCTTGTATGTCTCTGGTGCCTTTCAAGCTGCTGCCCCAATGCTGGAGCTCAGAGGGAGTGAGTCCAAGTGAGTCCATATGTGGTCCCTTTAAGAACAGCCCTCTGTTTCCCTCAGCCTCAATTCCCACTGGTTTTCATAGCCAGAAGCTATGGGGACTTTTCTTCCTGGCACTGGAACCCTGTGCTGGGGGGCCTGGCGTGGTCCACTCTTCCAGGGACCTTTGCAGCCGAGATACCCTTCCTGGTTTTTATCCAGCATACATGGGTGTGAGACCAGCACATTCCGCATCTCCCCACCTCCTACCAGTCTCCATGTGGCCTCTTCTTTATTCCCTAATTGTAGGACTTTCATTCAGACAGATTTCAGGTAATTCTGAATGATGGTTGTTCTGTAGTTTAGTTGCAATTTTGATGTGGTTGTGGGAGGATGTGAGTACCATGTTTAACTGCACCGCCATCTTGACCAGAAGTCATTCAGGTTGTATTCTTGATGGAATACCTAAAGGCTCTTTTATTGTTTCTTTTACAGTTTCTCCCAGTATTTTTCAGAGTAAAATGTGTATTGATTTCATAATAAAAATTATATAACATTGTTTACAAACCCTTAGAAAGGAAAGCAGCTGGAGCACTCCTCTGAGGAGGCCAGAGGAAATCAGTGTCACTGTTGAAAGTAATACCAGGCCTTGCTTCTATTGACTTGAAGATTTCTGAGCTCCTTATTCATTAGGTGGGTCAGAGGTGTCCTGTTGATGAAGAATGCCAGCCCAGTGACATGCAGCAGGTGCATACCTCTGCCTTTTAAGTCCTGGGAACATTTTGAGAATTGCCAGCATTTTGGCTGCGTTTTGCAGCTTTCACAGCTGCTGTGTATCAAGCAGATGCTGCTTTAATATTTCAGTGTTCTGAGATGTGAGATCTGGCCCAACTCTTCCTAAACTCCCCAGGCTTTGACCAACTACTAAGTACCTGACCAGAGTATTGTCATGAGAGCTGTTAAATGAAATTCTGGGGCAGAAGCCATCTGTCATTTAATGGCTTCCAAAGGGAGTCAAAGGGATACTTACTCATCCAGGGCAAAGGGAATGTAAAAGAAAAAGAGAGGACTGCTGTTCAAGAAAAACATAGAACCAATGTTACAACTAAGAGAATTTCAGAGTCTTTGGCTATGAGTCAGGTATTTGGTGTTATATAAAGATTTATCAATCATTGTTTAAAAAGAATATCAGATAGCCTCTGTAAAAGAATGAGGGGAGCTTAAGCCAGGATGAGGCAGGTTGGTAATGAATTCACTCATCACATCTCTTGGCCAAGGAAAACATGCACTTTCTCCAGAGACAACATTTTCATCCATTCTAGGAGGTGGAGGAACACACGAAGTGTATGTTGCCCAGGCTTCCAGATGAGCAGATTTCACTAGCAGCTTTTTGTAATCTACTCATAAATAAATGGAAGAGAAACTGTGAGGTAACTAGAGTCCTTATCAACAATGTCATCTCTGTAAAAACAAGTCAGTCCTGTGCTTAATCCCCTGCCAAAGTATGGAACTCTTAGTCTTGTATTGATGCACTAAGCCAGTGGTCGGCAAACTCATTAGTCAACAGAGCCAAATATCAACAGTACAACGATTGAAATTTCTTTTGAGAGCCAAATTTTTTAAACTTAAACTTCTTCTAACACCACTTCTTCAAAATAGACTCGCCCAGGCCGTGGTATTTTGTGGAAGAGCCACACTCAAGGGGCCAAAGAGCCGCATGTGGCTCGCGAGCCGCAGTTTGCCGACCACGGCACTAAGCCAACATCCCCTACTCATCTCCCAGAATGGTGGTTGAGTGTGATACTGTAAATGTGCAGGTATGTGAGATGTTTCTTTTTATGATCCTGAAGATTTCAATAATGATTTGGTCAGTTTTCTTTCACTTGGGAGGCATAAAGATATTTAAGACTCGTTTCAGACTGATCTTGACTTTCCTCATTTTTTTTTCACCTTAGATCATCCAACCTCTCTTAGAACTTGACCAAAATAGAAGCAAATTAAAATTGTATATTGGACACCTGACAGCCCTCTGCCATGACCGAGACCCCCAGATCCTTCGTGGGCTCACTCCACCAGCTTCCTATAACTTGGATGATGACCAGGCAACTTGGGAGAATGAGCTGCAGAAGATGACCCAGGAACAGGTCAGTCACTGGAACTTTGATAAGATCCTATCAAAATTCAGCTGCTACTTAGGTTGATGCAATAGGAGTTACCTTAGGAAGTTGGTGTTCATATTCAAGATTCTTAGCAGTAGTTAATTCTTCAACAGATACTAGGAATTACTATTTGAAGGAAAAGAACCATTAGATTAATTAGTTTAAGTTACTCCCTCTCTGCTACATTTTCTGTTTACTGTTGCCTGTAAAATTCCACTAATTCTCTTTTGTCATGTTATGATATTTTTTAGTTCAATAAATAAATGAGAAGATTAGTCAGGAGATAAAAACAATGAATAAAAGAAACAAAGAGAAAATAGGATGAGGATAGAGATAGAGAGCAGACATGGAAAGTGAAAGAAAGAAAAGCTGAACACTTAGAAATAGAAAAAGAATTAGAACAGTTTTTAAAACATTAATTTTAAGTTCCTTTTGTTTCTAAATTGTGTTGTACATTTACTAAAACTCTTGCTCAGAATTTTGAAGCTGTACACTGTTTTTCAGCCAAATACTTCCTGTTTGTTAAACATTATTTGTTACTCATAATACATGAAGGAAAATTGTGTTTAAAACAAAATCCCCCATGGTGTGATGTTAAAGGTAGCAGTGACAACTCACAGGTTGAGAAATGCAAACTGGAATCTGAGAGCTGTGCTTACTTTCCCATGGTGTGATATTGCCTACTAACAGATATATTTAACAGCCCAGTCAGTTATCCACCTTATTTATTTGATGTGAAAAGATAAGCCCTACCTCTCAAATTTAGCATGTTGCTGTAGAAATCTCAATTTCTTCTTAAAAGAGAAATATAGTCAATAACATTACAATAACTATATATGGTGCCAGGTGGGTACTGGAAATTTCAAGGAACACTTTGTAAAGTATCCTATATAATAAAGAGGTAATATGCAAATTGACTGTCACTCCAACACACAAGATGGCCGCCCCCATGTGGACACAAGATGGCCACCACAAGATGGCCAGCAGGGGAGGGCAGTTGTGGGCAATCAGGCCTGCAGGTGAGGGCAGTTGTGGGGAACCAGGCCTGCAGGGGAGAGCAGTTGGGGGCAACCAGGCCAACAGGGGAGAGCAGTTGGGAGGGACCCAGGCCAGCAAGGAAGGGCAGTTAGGGGCAACCAGGCCTGCAGGGGAGGGCAGTTAGGGGTAACCAGGCCTTCAGGGGAGGGCAGTTAGGGGTGACCAGGCTGGCAGGGGAGGGCAGTTAGGGGCAATCAGGCTGGCAGGCAGAAGCGGTTAGGGGCAAACAGGCAGGCAGGCAGGCAAGCGGTTGGGAGCCAGCAGTCCTGGATTGTGAGAGGGATGTCCAACTGCCCGTTTAGGCCCGATCCCACCGGGCAGTCGGACATCCCTCGATGGGTCCCAGATTAGAGAGGGTGCAGGCTGGGCTGAGGGACCCCCCGACCCACCCATGCACGAATTTCGTGCACCGGGCCTCTAGTATGATTATATAACCACTATGCTATACATCTGAAACTAAAACAAAATAATATTGAATGCAAGCTATAATTGAAAAATGAAATAAAAAATTCCAACAACTAAATAAATTTGGGCCAAGTCTCACATTTGGGATACTTTTTTAAATTTTTATTTATTTTTTAGGGGTTTTTTTTTGTTCATTTGTGTTTTGGGGTTTTTTGTTTGTTTTTTTACATCTTTATTAAAAGTATTACATATGTCCCCTTTCTCCTCAAATGACGCCCTCTAGCCCACCCCTGCCTTCTGCTCCCAGCCCTCACCACCTCACTGTCTGTGCATATGCATACCCTATGTTCATACAAGGTCTTTGGTTGATAGCCTCCCACCCACCCATACTCCCCTGCCTTCCCTCTGCAACTCCACAATCTATTCCATGCGTCTATGTCTCTGGATCTATTTTGTACATCAGTTTATTTTGTTCATTAGATTCCACATATGATTGAGATCATGTGATACTTGTCTTTCTCTGACTGGCTTATTTCACTTAACATAATAGTCTCCAGGTCTATCCATGCAGTTGCAAATGGTAAGAGTTCTCTCTTTTTTACAGCTGCATAGTATTCCACTGTGTAAATGTACCACAGCTTTTTTATCCACTTATCTGCTGATGGGCACTTGGGCTGTTTCCAAATCTTAGCTATTGTAAATTGTGCTGCTATGAACATAAGGGTGCATATATTCTTTCTGATTGGTGTTGAGGATTCTTGGGATATATTCCTAGGAGTGGGATCACTGAGTCAAATGGCAGTTCCATTTTTAATTTTTTGGGGGGTAGGGGGAAAACTCCATACTGTTTTCCACAGTGGCTGCACCAGTCTGCATTCCCACCAACAGTATATTAGGGTTCCCTTTTCTCCACATCCTCACCAACATTTGTCCTTTGTTAATTTGCTGATGATAGCCATTCTGACAAGTGTGAGATGATACCTCATTGTCATTTTAATTTGCATCTCACACTTTTATTATAGAGAAAGGGCAAATAGCAATATTAAAATATTTCATCTAATTAATTCCCTTTCAATGTGCACAAATTTCGTGCACCGGGCTACTAGTCCTATATAATAAAGAGCTAATATGCAAATGGTCATCACGCCCTCGCGCCCTCACGCTCTCACGCCGGGGCCTGGGGACCTGAGGCTGGGCCAGGAGACCTGAGGCCGTGCCCCCCATCCCAGCACCAGGGCCGGGGGACCTGAGGCTGCACCCCCTGCCCTGCAGGGCTTGACGGGGGGTGGGGCCGGCCTGGTCTGGGTCTCGCGCGATTTCGAGGTGCGTGTGGGTGGGTGGGGACTTGACTCTGGGTCCTGCAGCACGCCCCAGACTCTGACAGGAGGGAGATTGTCATATACATTTTACTAATTTTCTTTCATCTCTGACACTTCTATTATAGAGAAAGGGCAAATAGCAATATTAAAATACTAGAGGCCCAGTGCATGACTGAATCATGCACATGTAGAGTCCCCTACACGCTTTCGCTTTCGATCACGGGGGAGCTGGGTATCTGTCCGCTGGTGCACCAGGCCTTTCAGAAGCCTCTGGCACGGCGGAGACTTCTGAAAGGCCTGGTGCCTGAGCGGACAGGCACCCAGCTCCCATGCTTTTGCTTTTGATCGCTGGTGCACCAGGCCTTTCAGAAGCCTCCAGTGCAGCGGAGGCTTCTGAAAGGCCTGGTGCCTGAGTGGACAGGCACTCAGCTCCCACACTTTTGCTTTCGATCGCGGGGGAGCTGGGTGCCTGTCCGCTGGTGCACCAGGCCTTTCAGAAGCCTCCGGTGCGGCGAAGGCTTCTGAAAGGCCTGGTGCCTGAGCGGACAGGCACCCAGCTCCTACGCTTTTGCTTTTGATCGCTGGTGCACCAGGCCTTTCAGAAGCCTCCAGTGCGGCAAAGGCTTCTGAAAGGCCTGGTGCCTGAGCGGACAGGCACCCAGCTCCCCCGCTTTTGATGGTCCGCGGTGGGACGTGAGCTCACTGCCCCAGAGGCCCCTTCTGTGCCGCAGCACAGCCATGACGCAGACGCTGAGCTCGAGCCGCCGCTGGCGACGCGAGCTCAGCGTCCCGCCAGCCCAATCGGCCACCCCGAGTCCCGCCCCCCCCCACGCCTCCTGGCCAATCGTGGGCATAGCGAAGGTACGGTCAATTTGCATATTTGTCTATTATTAGGTAGGATTTCCTCTAATTAATTCCCTTTTAATGTGCATGACTTTCGTGCACCGGGCCACTAGTATTTCTCTATTTCCTCAACACCCCAGCTCCTGGTAACCACAGTGTAGAGTACACTGTTTTTCTGAGTTAGGCTTTTTTTTTTTTTTTTTCACATATAAGCCAATATTATACATTATCAGTCTTACTTATTGCACTTAGTATAATACCCTCAGTGTTCATCCAAGTTGTCACAAAGAAGAGGATTTTATTCTTTCTCATGACTGAATAATATTCCACTATGTATATCTATACCACATCTTCTTTATCTGTTCATCATTGACAGACACTTAGGTTGTTTCCATATCTTAGCTATTGTGAATAATGCTGCAATGAACATGGGAGTGCAGGTATCTTTACCACATCCTGATTTCAGTTTCTTTGGATAAATACCCAGAAGTGGGATTGCTGGATCATATGGTAGTTCTTTTTTTAATTTTTTGAAGAACCTCTATACTGGCTGTACCAATTTACATTCTCATCAATAATGTACAAGCAAAGGTTTCCTTTTCTATTCCTCAACACTTGTTATTTTCTTGTCTTCTTGACAATAGCCATTCTAACAAGTATGAAAGGTATGAACTAGTATCTCATTGTGATTTTGATTTGCATTTCCCTGATTATTAATAATGTCAAGCACCTTTTCATGTACCTGTTCGCCATCTGTATGTCTTCTTTGGAAAACTGTATATTCAGTTCCTCTGCACATATTCTAATCAGATTGTTTTTCAGTATTGAGTTTAGATTAATTCTTTATATATTTTAGATATTAACCACTTATTAGATATATAATTTTCAAATATTTTCTTCTATAGGTTGCCTTTTCATTTTGTTAATTGTTTTTTTTATTTATCTTTGTTGTTGAGAATATTACAGATGTCCCCCTGTTTTTCCCCTATTGCCCCCCTCCACCTGGTTCCCGCTTCACCCCAGGCCTTCACCGCCCTATTATCTGTGTCATGGGTAATGCATATCTATATATATAAAAAGGCAGTGACCACGATGACCGAAATAACCGTTTGACCCGTCACCATGTGGTGCTAGCATAGATGCATAGACACAGGTAAAGTCTATGAGTGAACTAAGAATGAACAAGATAAATGCTTGCCTTCATGGGGCTCGCACTCTAAGAAGGTTAGGTCAGGGATGAGAATTCAAAATTGCTACCAGCACAGACCTGAGGTGCCGCTTCTCAGAGTGGCCAGAGATACACCCGGTAGCGAACTGGGGGCGTGACTGGAGGGCTGGCGCCGACATGAATGTGGGGCCGTTCTGGATTTCCCAGAGGAGCCAATGGCTGCCTAGGAGGCGGAGTCTTTGACTCTGACTGGCATAGAAAGTGACCAATCAGAACTAAATCTGGGTGAACTGTGAGGAGCCAATGGCAGCCTAGGAGGCAGAGCTTTTGATACTGACTGGCATAGAAACTGACCTAATCTGGGTGAACTGTGAAGGCAGAACCTAAGGTGCCACAGTCTTTTCGCTGCAAAGGTTCAGGAATCTGGAGAAGGGCTGCACATAAATGAATAACTAGACAAGAATTATAAATTTGGAAGGCATTTTGGGGGAGCCAGACAGAAACTTAGCTCTAATGACTAAGCTCCCCAAATCTCCAGATCTATGGCTTTTTATTTACTGGAAAACACATTGGTCCTTTAGGAAAGCAGATATACATATCAAAGGTAAGGTTTGATAAACAGGAAAAGATTATCAGGTTAGGGGAAATGCCTACAGCTGTTCAGCAGCAGGTAATAATATGCACATTTTCAGCCCTGCTGAAAATGTCTATCAGCCTTCTGATGAACTTCTTACATAATTATGACCTGCTGAAATTTGCCTCCAGCATAAGGTGGGGGCTGAGGAGGGGTTTTAAGGGCAACAACTGTTTGGTGTAAGGTGTAAGAGAGTGGTTCAATTTTTTAATAACCGGTTTGGCAGTTAGTGCATATGGCTGGCTATCAGTCCATATATAGGGGTTATGTATTTTTGTCTGCCAAGAGCATCTCCTCCTACAGATCCAAAGACAGAGAAGCATCGATCAGACTGTCAAACCTCAGAGGAAAGGTAGGGGAGGGTGAGGGTAAGGAGGAGAGATCAACCAAAGGACTTGTATGCATGCATATAAGCCTAACCAATGGACATGAACACCAGGGGGGTGAGGGCATGAGTGGGGGGGGGGGGGGGGTTGGGGGAGTTAATGGAGGGATGAGGACACATATGTAATACCTTAATCAATAAAGAAATTTTTTTAAAAAAGCATCTCCTCCTGCTGAAAAAGGCTCCCCCTCCCCATTTAAGCAATCCTATCCTATATAATCTATCTATACTAATAAAAGGGTAATATGCTAATTAGACCAGGTCGACCAGCCATCTTCTGGATGTCTGACTTCCTTCCGGACAAAGCCATGGTGGTGGGGGCCGAGGCAGAGGCAGTTAGGGGCAATCAGGCCAGCAGGGGAGAGCAGTTAGGGGCAAGATCAGGCTGGCAGGGGGTTAGGGCAATCAGGCCTGCAGGGGAGGGCAGTTGGTGGTGACCAGGCTGGCAGGGGAGGGCAGTTGGGGGCGAGATCAGGCCAGTGGGGGAGGGCAGTTGGGGGTGAGATCAGGCCAGCAGGGGAGGGCAGTTGGGGGCGACCAGGCCGGCAGGGGAGGGCAGTTAGGGGCATTAGGCAGGCAGGCAGGTGACTGG
Source organism: Cnephaeus nilssonii (assembly GCF_951640355.1). Lineage (NCBI taxonomy): Eukaryota > Metazoa > Chordata > Mammalia > Chiroptera > Vespertilionidae > Cnephaeus > Cnephaeus nilssonii. Next base: position 91,791,236 of record NC_137077.1, read on the forward strand.
TTAGGAGCCAGTGGTCATGGATTGCGAGAGGGATGTCCAAGGGGTCCCAGATTGGAAAGATACAGGCCAGGCTGAGGGACCACCCGCCCCCCCATGCACAAATTTTGTGCACCGGGCCTTTGGTATGCATATAAGTTCTTTGATGAATCTCTTCCCACCCCACCCCCCCTTTCCCTCTGAGACTTGTCAGTCTGTTCCATGTTTCTATGCCTCTGAATCTATTTTATTCATCAGTTTATTTTGTTTATTAGATTCCACATATAAGTGAGATCATGTGATACTTGTCTATCTCTGACTGGCTTATTTTGCTTAGCATAATAATCTCCAGGTCCCTCCATGCTGTCTCAAAGGGTAAGAGATCCTTCTTTTTTTACAGTTGCATAGTATTCCATTGTATAAATGGAATACTGCAGCTCATTTATCCACTCATCTGCTAATGGGCACTTGGGCTGTTTCCAGATTTTAGCTATTGTAAATAGTGCTGCTATGAACATAGGGGTGCATATATTATTTCTGATTGGTATTTCTGGATACTTAGGATATATTCCTAGAAGTAGGATATCTGGGTCAAATGGCAGTTATATGTTTAGTTTTTGAAGGAGACTCCACACTGTTTTCCACAGTGACTGCACCAGTCTGCATTCCCACCAGCAGTGCATTAAGGTTCTCTTTTTTCCACATCCTCGCTAGCTCTTGTCATTTGTTGATTTGTTGGTGGTAGCCATTCTGGCAGGTGTGAGGTGGTAATACCTCATTGTCGTTTTAATTTGCATCTCTCTGATGATTAGTGACTTCATATGAGCATTTTTTCATATGTCTCTTGGCCATCTATATGTCCCCTTTAGAAAAGTGTCTATTCAGGTCCTCTGCCCATTTTTAATTGGATTGTTTTTCTCCCTTTTTAGTTTCATGTGGTCCTGTTTATTTATTTTTGTTTTGGTGTCATATCCAGAAATCATCACCACGACTGATGTCAAGAAGCTTTTCCTTATGTTTCCCTTAGGAATTTTACAGTTTTGGGTTTTATGTTTAAGTCTTTAATCCATCTTAAGTTCATTTTTGTGTTTGGTGTAAGATTGAGGTCAATTTTAGTTCTTCTGCATTCTTTCCCAATTTTCCCAATATCATTTATTAAAGAGACTATCCTTTCCCCATTGAGTATTCTTGGCTCCTTTTTCAAATATTAGTTGATCATATATGCAGGGGTTTATTTCTGAGCTATCAATTCTATTCCATTGGTCTGTGGACCTATTTTTATGTCAGTATCATTGTGTTTTGATTACTGTAGCTTTGTGGTATAGTTTAAAATCAGGAATATGATCTCTTAAGCTTTGTTCTTTTTTCTAATGATTGCTTTGGCTACTTGGGGTCTTTTGTAGCTCCATGCAAATCTTAGGATTTTTTTTTTATTTCTATAAAAAATACCATTGGAATTTTGATAGGAATTGCATTGAATCTGTAGATAGTTTTGGGTAATATTTTAATATTATTCTTCCAGTTCATGAACATGGGATATCTTTCCATATGTTTGTATCTTCTTCAGTTTCTTTCACCAAAATTTTTTCAATGTACATATCTTGTACCTCCGTGGTTAAATTTAAACTCTTTGGAAAGTATTTAGGCAATATACCTTAAATATTAGTAATCTTATCAAAGTTTTTATATGTTAAGTAGGCTTAAGGATTTAGTCCCTGACAAATATTAGAATGTAGGTATTTGTTCCTCTTAAATACAGCCAACCAGTCTACCTCTTCCCCCTTTATCATTGCTGAAGAATCAGCTGTCATGGTCAGTGGGGCTAGGACCAAGGATTCGGCTGATATAACCAAAATGACCAGCAGAACAAAGGCTAAGGATTTGGTCAGCAAAGCTTGACTATTTCGCCTAGAGCTGAATCTAAGGATTGGAGCCTATATATTTAGTGGGACCAAGGATTCTGCCAGCACAGCTGATGTGTTTAGTGGGCAGAGCCCAAGGATTCAACCCACATCACCAACATTTTGGGCATGGCCAAGGCTGAGGATTCAGCTGGTGTGGTGGAATTAGTAGGCCAGAATCAAGATGGCAGCACACATGGTTGGGAGAGTGGTTACATATAAAGAGGTTGAGCAAATGAGTAAATATATTGAGAATAATGGGGGCCAGATTTGTCACTATAGGAGAAGGGAGTAATAAATATAGAAAGGTAAAAGAAAAAAAAGTAAAGGCAAGCCCTGTGATGTTGGATTGTTATTAGAAGTATTGATATGGGTTCATGGTTGTTAATAGATTAATATATTGATTATTGATTGATTGGTCAATTTACTGATTTAGATTTCTCTCTGTGTGTATGTGTGTGTTCATCTACACATATATATATACACATATATTTCCTAGCCTTATCTGCTGAGAGGACCTAGAAGCAATAATATACACCAGTAACAAGAAGCTCACTTAATCACCCAAATCTTAATTTCTAGATGCCTTTTTCCACCAAAAAGAATCGGGGCTCCAGGAGACATGGCTAAGTCCAGGGCTGTGTGGCAAAGTTCAACATAAATCCAGAACATTTTATTATACCAGAAAGTAAGGAAGTGTTCCAAGAATGTTGAGGATATGTCAGAAGGACACAGGGGTTCCTAATGACAAAATCTTGAAGATTTGAGCAGCAAAATACATAATGATAGTAACAGATTATAACTCATTGAAATAGAATAGAAATAAAATAGAAATATGTGAATCTATACTGGTATAAAGAAGTGAATTAATAAGTGAATGGGAGGAAAGGAAATAGTAGAATGCCAGCCAGTAAATGGAGAAGGAATATGGAATTAGAGAATCATTATTTAACATCCATCATAGTAATCACTGATTTGGGCAAGAATCATCAATGAGTATAAAAACCAGTGGGTAAAAGTTTTTGAGGAACAGTATATTTCCAGTCTGAAAGTCTCTTCACACAAAAAAATATATATATATATATATATTTAGAACAAAATTATTTTAGTTAATTTACATTGGAAAAACCTGGAGACACCGTCTAAACCAAGTGATTAATGTTAACAAAACCTGGGATACACCATCTAAACCAGTGGTTCCCAACATAGGGCACATGCCCCACGGGGGTGGGGGGGCAATTTGATTTTTAATGGGGGCAATTCGAGAATGAGTTATTAACAGTGAATTTTTTGCATTTCTTATGGTTCTAGGGGCCTCATATATAGTGTATAAATATATAGTGACATATTTATGCATTTCAGTTCTCTGTTGTATGTTTTAAAACTTTATTTGTTATTTTTTATATCATTTCATATTATTATATTTTTTTAACAATTTCGTAGTGATTTCTTCCTCAGTACTTCAACCGTCCTTTCATTCTTTTATTTTTCTCTTTCATGGATGCCATGTTCTTTGGAAGTTTGTTTAGACCAAGTTAATGGCCTTTTAGGCTTCCTCCACATGAGTAGGAGTTCACTTTTTGAATAATAAGAATTATATGTCACAGGGGAGGCATCAGGATTTTAGAGATGCTTAGGTGGGGCATGGCCAAGAAAAGGTTGGGAACCACTGATCTAAACCAAGTGACTAATTTAGTAGGACAAATCAACCTTGTATGCTTCCTCATAATATGCACTGAGAAGAATACAGGTGGGTATTCCTGCCAAACAATATGTAACCTGAATTTAATAATTAGGGAGCATATATAGAGAGAATTATATAGATATAGATCCAGATTAGGTAGGTAGGTAGATAGATAGAGAGAGAGAGAGAGAGAGAGAGAGAGAGAGAGAGATAGATATGCATACATACAGACATTTATATCTGTGTATCAAGAGAGAAATGAATATTAAGGCAAAGGTAGTAAAATGTTAGCAATTTGGGTGAAGGATATGAGAGTTTTTTGTATTATTCTTACAACTTTTCTATAAGTTTTAACTTTGAAAGTAAGTTTAAAAGTTATTAAAATTTATATCAGTAAATCTGAGGTTCAGATTCTCATCCTGTTCTGAAAAAGGAGATGCTTAAGAATATTCAGAGAATACTTACCAAAATTCATCAAGTTGTACATTTAAAGATTTGTGCATTTTGCTATATGTCAGTGATAATTTAAAACAAAAACAGAAAAAATTATACCCCACTACCAGTCTCCTTTTAAACTTTCTGAAGCAGTTCAACTGATGGGCAGATTCTGCTAAAAATGGAATTTCTCCCGAGAATACAAATTCTTTTTTTCCACCATGAATGCCAGCCTCCCATCAGGGGCCGGCACACTGGAATGAACTTGTATCAGCCAGCCTGCTCTGTGGGTCATGCAGCTTTGGATTCCAGCTCCCTTTCCCAGCACTCAGTCCCATTTTTAATTTTCAGGGAAGTATTGTTTCAAAACTTGGCCCAGACTTTGTCCTCTCCTTGGATTCCTTCCATTTGTTTTCTCGATTTTGATCAATCATTCTTTGGCTTGTACCCCTCTCTTTTCAAGGTGGTGAACTGGAGGGTGTGAATGCTGGGGAAGTACTGGGCACAGAACCTGAAAGTCATCTCCCTCACTCAGGGAATGCATCAATCATGAGTCACAACATGACATTCCATTCTTCTCTCTTGAATGCATTTGTACAGATTGTTGTACCACACAAGTGAGCCAAGTGGACTTATGAGCTGTTGGGGGGCAAGGGATAAGGGGAACAGGGAGAGAAAATAAGAAAGAACGAAAAAAGAAGAATGGTTCTTTGTAGAGCAACAAACTTTGTTCTGGTTCCCAGCCTGAATGTTTCTGATCTGGTTTTCTTCTTTTTGTAATGTTTGAACTTGTTTCCTCAGCTCTGATGTTGAACTCTTGTCAAAAAAACTAAGAACAGCAGAGTGTGAGATGCTGAGAGAGGCAAGACCAGCAATCCAGCAGAAAAAACTGCAGAGCCATGGAGATAAATGTGTCTGTATCTGGCCTGGGCTTGAAAGAGAGAGAGTGTGTTTTAACAAATTTATAAGAAAAACCCTGTGGAGTAACCGCATTTTTTTTTTCTCTCTCCTCTGTACTCTCACACAGTCTGGCACTTTCTCTTTCCTCTGAAAGCTGCCATTAACCTATTATGCAAAGAGCAGAATATCTTTCCAGTTGCATATTGAAAATCTGGCAGAGAAAAGCTTGTTCAAAAAAAAGAAGAAGTAAGAAGATACAGAGGAGCTGGGCAGACACCACAGAAAGAACAGGGACTGACAGAGTGCTCAGTTGGGCCTAGGACACAAAGCTGCTACCTTACTCTCGATAAAATCCCCTAAAGCTAAATTGGATAAAGGAAGAGGAAATAAGGATGTTGAAAATGGAAGAGATACGGAACTCTTTCACACAGTTGAAATTACACAGTATTAAGCATTAATTGCAATGAACTCCCAATGAGAGAACAGCCTGTGGTGTGCACAGGAAAGGATACACTTAAATAGGGGCAAAGCTACATGCTCTGTGCTGCATGTAGATACTCTTGTTTGTGGAGAGAGAGGAAGGGTATTAGGAGATTTGGCTAGGCCCGTGGTCGGCAAACTGCGGCTCGCGAGCCACACGCGGCTCTTTGGCCCCTTGAGTGTGGCTCTTCCACAAAATACCATGGCCTGGGCGAGTCTATTTTGAAGAAGTGGCATTAGAAGAAGTTTAAGTTTAAAAAATTGGGCTCTCAAAAGAAATTTCAATTGTTGTACTGTTGATATTTGGCTCGGTTGACTAATGAGTTTGCCGACCACTGGGCTACACCAAACCTTTGATATTAAAGATCCTCCCACCATTTCCCTCCTTAACTTGTCTCAGAGAAGGAGCATTCTTCTGTTTCTGTTTTGTCTGCAGGTCTTTCCCTCCACTTCTTGACCAGGGCAGCCCTTGGTCCTCATTACTGGTATCTACCCCCCACTTGCTGGGACTAAATAAAGTTGAGCATAAAACACCTACTCTGAATTCAGGTCTCATGTGTCCTTGACTTTGCAGCAATGATTGCAAGAACTGTTTTTCAGTCTAGTTCTTATTAGGTTGGTCTTGCACTGGACTCTTTAGAGTCCTAAAATATGAATATGAAATTTTTTAAAATATATTTCATTGATTTTTTTACAGAGAGGAAGGGAGAAGGAGAGAGAGTCAGAAACATCGATGAGAGAGAAACATCAATCAGCCGCCTCCTGCACACCTCCCACTAGGGATGTGCCCGCAACCAAGGCACATGCCCTTGACCAGAATCGAACCCGGGACCCTTGGGTCTGCAGGCCGATGCTCTATCCACTGAGCAAAACCAGCCAGGGCTGAAATATTTTTTAATTACAGAGCTTTGTAGATCTCAATGTATTTTGTATTTTTTGCTGCCCTTTGCATGTGTCCTTTGTGTTTAAAGTACTCCCATGGGAAAAGACGGTTGGCACTCCTGATACCCTAGAGCTCCTGCAGGAGCAGTTAGTTACCATCTTCATTTTAATGAGTCTTAACAATTACTGCAGTTCAGTACATTAAACATGGGTCTGTCCTCTCCAGCGTCAACTTCCAGAGATAATCCTCCCCAACTAAGCAAAGAAGAAAATTAATTCTTATGAATGCCAAAAAACAGGACCAGAGTAGGAACTGCAAACTTAAAGCCAGTGGAGCTCATAAACTTTGGAACTGACAGTATTCCAGTCTAGTCAGAGCATTTGAAATAAATTATCCTTAGCTATTTAATTCTTTACAAAGGTTTGGTGAGACAGTCTAGAAACAGAAGTAACAAGTTTTTTACAGTCAGGTTCTACTATGGTGCATGCTGGGGGCTCGCAACCATGTTTCTGACCAGCACCCCTGAAGAACACCAGTCTTCTGTTCTAATAGTGCCTGTAGTAATTCTTGAGGGAAACCTGTGTAAACTTAAAAAAGCAAAAGGTATGGGACCACACGCCTCTCCCCATGGGGCATGACTTCCCAGGTGTGAAATCAAAAGGGTATCCTAAAATAGAAGCAGCCTTCAGTTTACATGCACGAAGAGAGTACCACTCTTCGCACTCTCCCCTGTGCCTCATAACTGAAAGCCCTTCTTGCCCCAAGAGTGAGGGGAAATACTGCCACCACTTCCCTTCCTGAATTGTTCACTAGTCCAGAGGGTCCCTGCTACTTGACCCAGCCCTCCACAGCAGCCCCTGGCTGCTATTCTAACTCTTGTTGCTATTAATTATCCCGAGACTCTAAGAGGTCCTCCTGCGCACCTATTGTAGGAACATCCTGCTGTGGGGTCTCTGCCATAGAAGTGAGGCTTCTCCGGAACCCCTGCCAGGGCTCTGTAGGAGAGATGGAACCAGGACACACTGGAGAAGGGAAGATGTACTAGTATTTCTGATGTTAGAACTCAGAAGCATCTTCTAGTAGATAAAATGTTATGAATGGTGGTAGGTTCTATGACAATATTATATTCATTTTCAGAGATGCCATAACAAAGTACCACAGGCTGGCTGGCTTAACAACAGAAATTTATTTTCTTACAGTTCTGAAAGCCAGGAGTCCAAGATCAAGGTTTTTCCTGAGGTCTCTTCTCCTTGGCTTGCAGATGGCTACCTTCTCACTATGTCCTCACGTGGCCTTTCCTCCTTGCACATGCATCCCTGGTGTCTCTGTTGTGTCCACATTTCCTCTTCTATACAAGGACATCAGTTAGATCGGAATAGAACCCACTCAATAGCCTCATCTTAACTTAATCATCTCTTTAAATCACCTCTCCAAACAGTCACATTCCAAAGTTATGGGGGTTAGCGCGTCAACGTATGAGTTGGGGGAAGGGGCATGATTCAACCCATAACTAACATTATGGATGAATAGTCTCATGGGGCCTACTTGGGAACCTAACTACTACTTAGGTGATTGTTTCAAGGTTTCAAACAACTGACTTCCAATCAAACTCTGGAAATGGCATTCCAATTAAATCCTGAGCCCCGCAGATTAAAAGGTGGGGGATGAGGAACAACTGCAGAATCTGTTACTCACACCCACTAATTACAGTTTACTCCCTAGGGGAGTTGTGGGGCCTGCTGGTGACTTCAGTCCCAAATACTATATGAAAAGAACTTAGTAAGTAGACCTTTCTTAAAAGTGGTTAGTGGTTGAATGAAATCAGGGATTTCCTGGAGATAAGATGGTGGTGTTCTTCTGCACCATATAAATGCTAGCTTGCCGCTTTGTCTACCTCTTTATACAAAAGAGCACCTGAGCACAAAGAAAATGCCCTACCCAGCATGTGCTGTCCCGGTGGAGGGAGCCTTTCATTTTGACACTGCAGATGACAGGCAGGTCTTGCTGTAAATTGCAGTGATGCTTAGTAGCCCTGAAGATCAGGTTTGATTGATGGCATTTTTCATGGGGTTCTTGTTAAAGATAAATAATGGTTTTAATGTTATCAGACTAAAAAAAAATTACCTTTTTCTAATGTAAACCTTAAGCCAAACTTCAGGCACTAATATTTTATTGCCAGCTTAACAAACAGCATGATGTGGTAGTGGTGTAAAAGGAGTATGAGATATTTGATAAAGCTCCTGCCTAAATGCCTGAATTTCACTGGTTCACTTTATTCCTTTGAACCAAGCATTTCTCTAAGGCATTTGCCCTTTGCAGTGTGAGTACAGCACATTGTCACTGTCACCTTAGTATGCCTAGGGAACCTGAACATTAGAATAAGATCAGTGAGCAACTGGAGGGTGCGGGGTGCGGGTGGTTTGGGGCGGGGGGGAGGGGGGGAGGAGGAGAAGAAGAATGCAAAAAGGGACAAAACTGCCAGATTAAAACCCAGCTTAATCTGCTCCTCAGTGTCCTGGGCCTGGTGAGGCATCAGTGCCCTCAGTTCTCTGACTCTCAGTTGTTTGACACCTTTAAAATCTATGGGAAATCACATCAATTTTGTAAGGCTTTTAAACCTAAACCTGAGTCAATAAATACATATTCCTAAAAGTAACTTTACCACAGGTAGTGTCAGGATGCAACCAGCAGGAGGGTAGGGCATCATGGAAGAGGTACAGTGCCGAGTTTTCTCTGGCTTCCTGAGGTAAGACCCAGAGAAGAGGCATTGAGAAGCCTGGAGAGCTGAAAGCTCCATCTAGAAATAGCCTGCTGGTGCTCAGCTGGCAGTCACTGCTCAAATGTTATTTAATAGAGCTCATTCCTATGAGCTCCATTTATTCAAAGATTATTAAACCTGAAAAGAATTTAGAGATCATCTAGTCTAAGCTGAGGCCAGAGCGCTGGAATGACTTGCCCAAAATGATAAAGCCAAGTGGCAGAACTGAGACTGGACAGGTCTTTCCATTTCCAACCTTGTCCTACTACTTCACCTTGCAGATGCCTCAGAAGAAAATCCTAGTAGCCTGGCAGAGGAAGCTCGAGTAATAACTGCTCTCCTGCACAAGTGTTACACCGTCGCAGGATGCTGCAAGAGCACTGCCCCTCTGGCTCAAGCAGAGCGTGGTTTAGTGATAGACACTGGCAGATAAGATGCTTGTTTGTCCCAGGCTTTGTGTGCTGACCCATCACTGATTTTCTTTGGGGGAGAAAAGTGAATAGTAGGTACCTTAAAATGTGTTAAGAAGTTTCTTACCTCCTTCAGGGCTTTGGCTTTGCCAGCCTCTCTCTTGCTCCCTGCGCTGTTAGTTGAACCTCTTAAGCCCTATCTAGTATAGTGCAGCCCACAGGCAGTAGTCCCATGGGCATGGGACCATTGGACAAAGCCACCTGCAGGAGTTGCTAGGGCTGTTTATTTGGATCCGCCTCCGGGGGTGTGTACAGTGGGATAACCCCAGACTCCTCCATCTTTCCTTGCCCATGTAGAGCTCGCTTTCTCACTTGGCTGATTCTGAGGTTGAGTCCACTCCCTCTCCAGCTGCTTCCTTGGAAAGAAAAATAGAAAAGATCTGGGGATCTTCCTCCTTTTCAATGAGCTTGGTGAAACTTCCCAGCAATATTTGCTTTAGTGTGGCTTTTCCTTCTCGTGTGTGGCTGTTTTCTTCCATGTGGAAACAAAGCTGTTTGAGCCACTTGAGTCCTGGAATGCCAAGGCTTTGCCCACACATTTGCCACAGTTTCTGGGGGAACTGTGCTCACAAGTGTGATGAGACTTAAGCATTCATTGAGCCAAACTGGACTGGCAATGTCCCTGGAGTCACATTCTCACCCTTCTTCACCTAACTATAAAGTTCTCTGAGCTCAGGGGGCTGTAGGAGTATTTTTCTTTCAACCCCAATCTTCCCCAAGAGTTTTCAAATCACATCGCATACTTTTTTCCTTTTAGCAATCCAAAATTAGTAACATGTAACTCCAGACCCCCAGCCCATCCCCAGCCTCCTCTATATCAGACATATCAGACACAACTTGCCTTATCATTGTATGGTGCTTGCCCTTAATCACATGGTTCTCCATGAGGCAGTCATTTGTACCCAGGACACCACTCAGAACAGCCCACATGACCCCAGAGCCTTGGTCAGTAATAGCACCCCTTCCATGGTCTTTCTGAATTACTGGGCCAGGAGCTTGATCACACTAACAGGTCATTTCGTCATCTCACCAGGGAGCCAGGAGACATCACCCAGGGAATGTATCAGGTCGCCACTAAAAGAAGGAAAAATCAAGCAAGATCCATAGTTACCCGTGGAAGCCTTTTCAGTCTCCCGTCACACTGGCCCTAGAATCAGACACTGTGTGCTATGTCTGGACATAGAGTGCATGGAGCACGGGCCGCTGTGGTGGAGGAAACTTCCTTCTCTCTTCCTGCTTGGCCAGAGAGGTTAGCTAGACATGGATTAGACTTCGTGCTGGTTTAGCACTTAAATTTCAGCTGTAACAGAGCCTTGTTCTTACCACCCTGACAATTTCAGCATTAGGTTTCCTTTTAGTTTGGGTTTTTGTTTTTTTTTTCCCATCCTCTCCCTTTTGACACTTTTTATTTCTGAGAGCCAAACCAAATACACTGGGCTGGCTGGCCAGCATGGCTGTGTCTGCGATTCTCAGAGCCCTGACGCTGTTCTGATGGATCCCTTTGGCAAAGAGGGAAAGTTTTTCTCTATTCTAGTAATGACAGGCTCTTAATTTGAATGTCTCTATTCACATCAGTTAATAGCTTTGTAAGAGATATTACCAAATCAACTTAGACAATCATATTAAGATTCTGCCTCACTGGGAAATCTGGTTCTTTGTTTTTAACACTCCACACTTTCTCAGGCCTTGTCCTACCTCAACATGTCTTTGGACTGGAAAAGCTTTGTAGAGGCCATGCCATCAATCCCCTTGCCTCAGGACTGTTCTTTGTCTAAGCATGTCACTCAGATGGCTAATTGGCTTGTTTTTTGTTTGTTGTTGTGTGTTTTTTCAGCTCTGTTGAGGTATAATTGACAAATAAAAATTAAGATGTTTAAAGTATACAATGTGATGATTTGTAATCTATATATATAAAAGTCTAAGTGACCGTTACAACCGAATGACTGGTCAACCAGTTGCTATGACGTGCACTGACCACCAGGGGGCAGATGCTCAATGCAGGAGCTGCCCCCTGGTGGTCAGTGCGCTCCCACAGCCAACCTCCCACGGCCGGCTAACCTCCTGTGGCCCCTACCCCCCTCCTGGCCGGCCAGCCCCAATTACCTCGATAGGGACTGGGCAAGATGGTCCCGATCGCTGGCCAGGCCAAGGGACCCCACGCATGCACGAATTCATACACTGGGCCTCTAGTATGTATATATTGTGAAAAATTGCCCTCATTGAGTTAATTAACATATTCCTCACCTAACATATTTACCTTTTTTGAAGGTTCAACTCTTAGCAAATTTTAATTACACAATACAGTAGTATCACTGTAGTCACCGTTGGCTTGTTCTTTGAGTGGGATGCTACATCAAAGTTCCATTGGTGTTTCAGAAACATTTTTACAGGGGAGATGACTCTTGGCTCTTGAAATGTAATGTATGGGGGCCAATCGGACCAGTGGAGGTCCATTGGGTTTGGGAGGTAAGTCTCTGTTCCCACTTTTATCTTACATAGCCCTGTCCTCTGCTCTCCTGCCATATTCCTTCACTGTTTCCTCCCTTCCCTCACTTGTTCAGAGAAGATCTAACACCTATATCATGGGAGGTTCTTATAGGCACAGGATACCACAGAGAAAAACTCAAATTACCTCAGCAAGGGAAGAGTGCTTTAAGCAGGAAAGCAGCCAGCATTTCCGAAGTGTCTAGACATAGTACGTTAGAAATCAAGACATTGGTATGTTAGTGACATCTGTAAATACATAATAGAATCATTGGAAAGCCAACATTTCTGCTGGTTTGTGTACAGATAACTGTCTGAAACTGGATTGTTACACCCCGTGTACATGCCTGGTTCCAGCTCCTGCTGTGTGTAAGGAGATTAATTTGGAGTGGCAGATGTTAGCAGCATGTGTTTCAGCCCTATAGATTCCACTGACCACACTTCACTTGTCTCCTTTTACCTGTGTTATCTGACCTCTCAGTTGTTGACTTTCACAAAATCATGACTGACTGTTACCTTCAAAAGAATGATGATCAACAGTGAGTGCTATGACAACTCCAAGAGGTCTGTTAGCTAGCAAGACCAGATTTTTTTAAAACTTCCCTCTGAGGCGGGGGAGACTTCCTCTTTTCTTCATGGAGAACTTGTGTATCTGGAGACAGTAGAGTTTGATTCCCTAACCACTCACTGGTGGGCTTGAAGGATAATACATATGTTTTCCTGAGGCATATACTTCTGTCAGTCTGAACTCTGCTAGCCGCTTTACCTCCTTAGGCCTCAGTTGCCTTGCTTGTATGGTCAGAGAATTGACTGGCAGTTCTGTTAGCTCCCTTCCAGGTCCAGGAGTCCGAATTCAGAAGTGGCCTGCTTTTAGGATTAGTAGTCCCACCACCTGATATTTTGTGGAGGAGCGGTGAGTGTAAAAATTAAACTGTGTGCTTTGTGTTAATACAGATTCTCTAAAAATCTTGGCTGTTTTATTTCCTTCGGGACTAGGGAGTTGCCAGTATCACAGTGCAGAATTTCCAGTGCCAGCAGAGAAGCTCTTGATTTATTTTTGTTTTTGTTTTGTTTTTAGCCTTTGAAAACTAAAGGTAAAAATACATGATGCTATAACATTAAAAAATCTAGCTGCCCTCAGGTGTATGGCAAGCATTCATTCAGTAAGTATTTGGGGAACTAAATATACTGTGTGCCCGTCATAAAGTGCTCTTGATAGCACTAGAAAGTAACTGGAAGATTGTCATCTTTGAGAGGCTGAAGTCCTTGTGGCTCCCTCCTACCTTGATGTTCCTGTCATGAGGGAAGAGAAGGAGGAAGTTCCTTTGTATCACCGGGAGTTTGAGGAGCTTACTGTGGAATGTCAGACTGTGGATCGTGTATTTACAGGCCCCCGTGGTGGAATGGAGCTAAACTTTTATTTTTATCATGACATTTTGTTCAATATTGGTCATGGAAGAGCAGTAACATCTTATTTACTTTTGGCCTAAGCAACAATAGCCTTTCCTTCTTATAAAAACAAATTCAGATATTGCCTGGCAAAGGAGTTCATTAGCAGGTGGGGGAGGGGGAAGGCCCACTTGCAGCCTCAGGATCATTACCACTTCCTGCTGCACTGCGTGGAGCCAGGGCCTGGCGGCAGCTGCTTCACACTCCATACAACCAGCAACAACGAGGGTGGGTGCAGACTGAGAAAGCTGGGAGGTTCAAGCTGCAAGCTCAGGCTTGAAATATTATTCTTAATCTGTGGGAAATAATCGTAGGACAAATTTTTCAAGAGCAACTTTAGTTTTCCCTGCTACAAAATGTTAGAGGGATTCTAAAAGGTAAAAAAGTGACCAAAATACCTGTAGAAAAGTAAATGACTGGACGAGAACTATCCACAATGCTCTCAGATCCCTCTGACCACATAAGTTTTATGTTTGGTATTTTAGTCAACAGGTATTATGGCAAAATACATTTCTGTTAATTCTAGTTATTCAAAAACCTAACCTCGGAAGTCATTTTATGTCTTCATACCTCCTACACAGATGTAGTTAAACAGCCTGCTGCTTTGGGCTGCGGGCTATAGCCCGGATCTGGACAGGGGAGAGGGACCATCTCAGCTTGATCCATCACCTCTAAAGGCTCCAGTCATCCTGCCAGTTTACAGCTCAGACCTGGTGGCCTGTGCACCCTGGGACCTAGCTGTTAACCTCAAGTTCAGATTCTCGTCTGCTTAAACCAAACCAATCATCTCTGTAATTTCCTGCTGACCACCAGACCTTCTACAGAAAGGAATTAATCTGAGTCACTGCCAACCACAACTGAATTCATCCGGTAGCCTCTCATAGCCATCCCTTCTTTATAACCATTTATACACCTCATCTTTTATGACTGTAATAGTGAGTTGTTTACCTTGAAGTAAGGCTTTGTTCTCTAAGATTTTTCTTATTTCGTGGATTTCTATTAGCTCTCCCTGATGTCTTTATTCACTACGAAGAGATGGTAGTACCTATTCTAAAGTCAGACCTGTGCTGGGGCAGTGTCCCTGATTGTCAGCCCACCCCTCTGCTGTACTCCCATTCCTCCATCCACCCCAGCTATGTTCCTTGTCATTCTTCACACCATCATCTCTGTTCCCTGACAGTTATCCTAACATTGAAAGCAGGAGGAGAGCGCAAGTGGGTTTCTTTATACCAGCCTTTCATCACAATGTTTTGCTGGGTGTGAGGTTGCATGGCATCATCTCTGAAATGCCTCCCTTTCCTTCTGAGCTCCCTCCATCCATTTTCCCCTGAACTGTTATGGAAGCTGACACTTTCCCTTCTTCCTTCTGCTGCACATACTTCAATGTGTGTTTCTTTGAGCAACTCAATTCAGATTGAGTTGCTGTTACATTTGTGATTCTTGGCTCAAGGCCTCTAGAAATCATATTACTCTGAGTTCAGGGAGGGCGGGGATAGCTACTAAGAACAGAATACAGTATAATAACATTCAACAGACAAAGCCAGAAATTTCTTGCCAGAGGCCATCTTGGTACCCTATACTTGCCCCTACCCCCTCATTCAAACACTCTGAAAGAACTGGGTGCCACAGGGCATAGTTTATGTGCCCTACTATAAGGTCTGCACCATCAGGCAGTCTTGATTTGGAGATGCTTCCATTTTTGTCCTTAAAGGCTTTTTGGAAAGGCATCAATGTTTTCCCCCAGGATTAGCATCTGTTCCTTCAGTTTACCCACTAGTTGGTTTTTTATTGTTTGCTATGTGTGGGGTATTTTGCTAGGCAGCATTAGTATGTCAAAAAGAATTCACCAAGAAGTTTGCGGAAGTGATGGGGAATTAACGTATAGCCAGCTCTTGAAACACAAAATTAATACTTTAGTAGTATTCACCACTGAATAGAGAGGACTTCACAGAGAAAAGGGACAATTGAGCTCAACCATGAAGGATGAATAAGACAGGGAAGAGAGGAATGTGGACAGTAGGAGGTAAGACTGTCCACATTCCACGATGAGAGAACTGCATCAAAGTAAAAGCAAAAGCCAGGGAATGGCAAGATATACCAGGAGATGAAATTGGAAAAGGAGGATAGGGCTGCCAGATTGTGGCTGCCATGCCAACGAAATTTGGACATTTTGTAGGTAGGAAGTCATTTAAGATATTGGAAGAAGAGAGAATCTAATCCAGCCTATTTTAGAAAGATTGCTGGTACAAACCAGAGCTGAAGAGGCTGTGAAGCTATATGCAATCAGCAAAAGCTGTTAGGGTACGAGAGCTTGTATTTAGGGTTGTGACAGAAGATGATCATCAGTGAAGAACCTAAACCAAAAGAAACTGAGCCTGGGAAGGGCAATAACAGGAATCTGGCAGGAGAATCGTGTTTAGAAGAATATGTAATCACATGAAAAACTACATGGGACATTTATTAAGTAAGAAGAACAGTTTATATTAAATAGCATGAACAGCATTATTTGCTATATAAGTATAACATTCCCAAATAAATGTTTCTCAGACATTTGAAAAATGTAGTCTGAAACTCAGAAGAGAGAAGGGAACTAGGGTAATAATTATATACCTTGATAATGGTTAAATTTAGGTCATATAAGGGTTATTATACTATTCTCTTTTCTTTTGT
This sequence comes from Cnephaeus nilssonii, assembly GCF_951640355.1. Classification (NCBI taxonomy): domain Eukaryota; kingdom Metazoa; phylum Chordata; class Mammalia; order Chiroptera; family Vespertilionidae; genus Cnephaeus; species Cnephaeus nilssonii. The sequence continues at coordinate 91,807,326 of NC_137077.1, forward strand.
ATATGTGTGATAAATAAAACATGTTTTAAATCCAGAGAAGCACAACTCAACTGAAATAATTAAATTGGCAAAGAAAGTGGATTAAATGTGTTAATGTACTAAAGCACTTGGAACAATACCTGCCCATGATAAATGACCAATAAGTTGGCCACTATTATTATTACCTCTTTATAAAGCTGAAGATAGACAGGGTCATCCATGCAGAAGGTGCAAGAGGAAGAACAGACCTCTTAGACCTCAGGAACTCTATATGTGTGGGAGGAAGCAGAAAGAAGAGGAACAGGGAAGGTAGAGGAGAGCCAGAAAGGCAAGAGGAGAGAAGATTTTAGAAGGAGGTGTTATTTGGGGCAGATATCACAGAAGGGGTTCAAGTAAGATAAAGACTGAGTAAAGACCATTGGGTTGTGCTGTTAGGTAATCCTGGAGGTTTGTGTTTTGGGGCAGGTATCTTAAGTTTTGACGTATGCATGTAAACAAGAAAGTACACAAATCATGTGTATGCACCTCATTGGATTTTTGCACACTCATAATGAACACCTGGGACAGGAAGCAGAACCTTACCAGCACCTCAGAAGCCTCTTGCCAGTCACTACTCAAGCCTACAAGGGTAAATGATCAGTTTTGCCTATTGTTAAACTTCGTATACCTGGAATCAGAGTGGACTCTCTTGTGTCTAGCTTCTTTCATCCACATCATGTTTATGAAATTCATCTATTAGGTTACACGTAGATATGGTTCATTCATTCTCATTACTTTATGGTATTTCATCATCCTATATAATAAAGAGCTAATATGCTAATTAGACCGAACATCAGAACGACTGTCCGGATGAACTTCCGGATGAAGCCGAGGCAGGGCTGTGAGGGCTGAAGCAGCCGCGGCTGAGAGGACTGAGCCCCCTGCACAAATTCCGTGCATCGGGCCTCTAGTTTAAATATAACATAATTTACCATTTAGTTGTTGATGGACATTTGGGTTATTCCCATGTTTGTTCTAGTTTTCTGGATTCTTTTTGTTTCATTGAAGTTAAGTATAGTTGGTATACAATCTTATATTAGTTATATTAGTCTCAGGTGTACAATACAGTGATTTTACATTTTTATACCTTACAATGTAGTTAATCCTCACTAATTCTAGTAGTCATCTATCACCGTACTATAACTGTATCACAGTATAATTGACTATATTCCTCTTTCCCTTTTACCGGTTCCCTCCACCCCTCCTTTCTGTTAATGGTACCATCCTTTGGGTCTCTTTCCTGCACGCCCATTTTTTTGTTATTTTTTTGTGGACTATTATGCAGCAATACAAAAGAATGAAACCTTGTCATTTGCAAAAACATGGGTGGATCTAAAGGGTATTATGCTAAGTGAAATAAGTCAGACAGAGAAAGACAAATATTACATGGTTTTCATGTAATATTACAAATATTACATTCACTTATATGTGGAATCTAAAATATTTTTATTTCTCTAAATAATGTTTTATAGTTTTCAATGTAGTGGTTTTAGTTTAGTAACCCTTGGACAGAGCAATTTCGGTGAAATGGCAAGAAATAAAAGATGTTAAGAAGGGAAATGAGAAACAGGTAGCACATGGGCACTATTCTCTTGAGATGCTTGATGACAAAAGAAAGAAAGAAAAATTGGTACTAGCTTGTGAGAAATACAGATTAAAAGGTCTTTTCAGGATGAGAGTGCCCTTGGAAGCTCTGGTAAAGGACCAGGGAAGATTGGAAACACAGAATTAATTGAAGGGGCGGGGCCATGGAAGGGTGGCTCAGGTTAGCTTGGAAGAGGAGGAACAAGGATGTCATGGGGTCATTTTGAGGTAGGATGTTGCATGGCTTGCATTACCTTTAACAGTTTCCTCAGAATAACTGGTTGCTTTTACAGTGAATGGCACTGAGCCGCCACTAGTGTGCCCTTTGCCACCAATTTGCAGCAGGCAGATTTGGCGCCCTCATGCTCATTCTAATCCATATTTGCTGATTCCTATTTATTTTAGCAGAATATATTATTTTATAAGTTCACTAGAGGCCCAGTGCATGGATTTGTGCACCGGTGGGTGGGGTCCCTCGGGCTGGCCTGCGGGGATCGGGCCAAAACTGGCTCTCCAACATCCCCCGAAGGATCCCAGATTGTGAGAGTGAGGTTCTTGGGTGACGCACCCCGGAATCGGGCTCCCTCCTCTCTGGTTCTGGGTGTGTCACCCTAGAACCACAGCTGCCAAGTCACCGCAGCTTGGCAGCGCCTACGTTGAGTGTCTGTTCCCTGGTGGTCAGTGCACATCACAGCTACTGGTTGGAGCATCTGCCCCCTGGTGGTCATTGCACATCATAGCTACTTGTCGGGTGGTCGAACAGTTGGACAGTCGCTTAGGCTTTTATATATATAGATACCCGTACATTTATTATTCTAACAGTCCAGAGTATCTTAGTTAAGGTTTAGTAGAAAGGGACTTTTCTGCTAAATCTTGGGGTGCCCAAGAGGCTTGGGGAAGATTTTATAGTAGATATTTTGTATATGGAGGAAAACTAAAGTGCTGAGATATGATATTTAATGCACAAATTATAGGAGCCTACAGGATTCAAGGGAACAAATTTGTGGTTCAGTGGAAAGTATTTTACTTGGGAAGTATTTTTAAGTTTGTTGTTTGTCTTTAGATGCAAAGATTTTGATACATACACAGAAAATTTGTCATATCCAGAGAAGAGATCATGTAAACTTATGTGCTACATGTAGTTATGGTGCTTTTTAAAAAAGTACACAGGGCAGTAGTCTTCACTGTAGTACTTGCAGGGATGGAATTGGCCTATTGATATTAGAGAGCTAAGGGTAGAAAATAGAAGATCTTGTTCGATTGCTCAGTCTTACATGTTCTAAGTTTGGATTTGTAGCTCTAACAAGGAAGGGAAAGCAGGAGGGAGAAGAATTTAATTCACTGCAGCTAGGATATAATAAATCCCAAACATTACATGTTTGTACTTTGGGGAAAGTCTTTTCTGGTGTTAAGTATAAAGGGGCGTTTCTTTAGGGAGAAGGTGAGAAATGGATAGGCAAGCATGGAGGAGTGGGTTGGGCAGTGGGAAGGGCGAGAGAGAACAGTAATATCTTGAGTGAGATCTGGTAGATTATGTTTCAGAAGCTGGAACACACCCTTCCCAGTTTATCCTTGGGACCTGCTGCATATGGAAACCATGCAAAAACTTCCTTTTTTACCTGTGATGCACATGCTAACGAAATACTTTAAAATAACAAGGTACTAATGCATTTCAGGATTTGTTTTCACACCTGTGCTATGTAACACATCTAAGTTTTAGTTTGGTTACTTCACACTGCCTTTCTTTCCTAAGTGGTCTAAATGCTTTAACAACGCATTCCTGTATTCCTGTGACTCCAGAGTGACTGAAGCTTTGCATTTCAAAATCAGAATAAAAGCCCTCATTTTAAAAGTAATTCCAGTTTCATGAGAAAGGTTGACCTTTGAGATTTTTTTCAAGACAGGAAATTTTAGCATATAATGAATCAAGTGCCAATGAACTCTCTCCTTGCTCAGCCATGCCCACATTTAATCCTGCTGTCAGACACAGTGCCAACCGTGCACACTCCCAGGGAACTGAGAAAGGCCTACCGGAAGTAAAGCAACTGCAGCTAATGAAGGAACACTTCCTGCTCTAAACTTTTTGGTTCTTCTGATCCCCTTTATTTTTTTAAAACATGTTTTCCTAAGCAAACCATTCGTTAGATCATGGAAAAGGCATAGCCTTATAGTCTACCTCTGGGTTTTTTCATCCCCCAAATCTTTTTCATGCACCTTTCATTATACTTTCTCCTCCAACACTAATCATTGCCACTTCTTGCTTACACCCTTCTGACATTGGTAGGTAATAATCACATTCCCTCCCCTTCGTGTGCAGTAGTCAGGTCTGTTTAGTTCTTCTAATCCTGCCTCATAAAAGGATCTTTCAGCTTCTTAGTCATGCTGCCACTTTTCTTTGAATTTATTCCAGTTTGTCTCCATTTTTCTGGTAATGAGGTGCCTGAAATGGAACACAGTCCCCTAGGTGTGGCTTCACTGCGGCCACGTAATGACTGGGGTGGAGGGTCCCTGAGGGGCAGCGCCAAGCCCAGCCAGCCCAGGGGCCTTGGTCTCTCTCAACCAGCTGGTATTGCTTCTGCCAAGACCGAGCATCCCTGTGCTCTCAGCCTTCGGGAAGCACCAGTGCTCTCCTGCCCTCTACTCTCAGCTGCCACCTCCTTTCTTCAAGGCGCTTTCCCCTGCTCCTCCTCCTTTTGCCCAAACCGAAGGCAGTAGCACTTCATACCTCTCTATGGGCATTTACTAGGCCGTGTTCACACACCACACAATACACCCATTTAAAGTGTACAATTCAATAGGTTTAATATGTTTTCCAAATTGTGCAACCATGACCACAGTCAATTTTCAAACATTTTTATCATTTCAAAAAGAAATTCATACTTCTTAGCAGGCACTCCCAAGGACCCCATCTCACCTTAGCCCTCGGTGACCACTCATCTCTCTGGACATTTTATAAAAACGGAATCATACAATTTGTGGTCTTTTGAGACTGGTTCCTTTTACCTAATGTTTTTATGGCTCATATTATAGCAGGTATCAGAACTTCATTCCTTTTCATTGACAAATCAATCAATACTTTTTGAGTGAATATTTTATACATTTCTATTTGTTCATTCTCAATGTCTTAGACTATAAGAATTACACATTTAAAGTGCATGTAGCTTTGCCCTAGCAGGTTTGGCTCAGTGGATAGAGTGTCAGCCTGTGGACTGAAGGGTCCCAGGTTCGATTCCGATTAAGAGCACGTACCTCAGTTACAGGCTCCTGGCTCTGGCCCGGGGCATGCTGGAGGCAACCAATTGATGTATCTCTCTTATATCAGTGTTTCTCTCTGTCTCTCCCTCTCCCTTCCACTCTCTCTAAAACTTAGTGGAAAAAATATCCTCGGGTGAGGATTAAAATAATAATAATAATAATAATAATAATAATAATAATAATAAATAAAATGCACATAGCTGAATATTTATATTATACACTTTTATTCATATTTCTTGTCAAAAAATTGATGTTGCTTGTGGTATTAAACAATACAGAAGTATACAGAGAAAAACTGAGAGTCCTTCCATCCACTCAAACTAACCACTCAATAGTTTTGTGTTTTTACTTCCATACATTTTTTTATACATAAGTCCAAGCATAAAGCTCTCTCTCTCACCTCTTGTTTGATACTGAGTTTGTTAATAAATTTTGCTCTTACAAATTGCCTGGGTAAACATACTTGTGCTTACATTGTTGAATTTCTTTCTGGTATTTTTATGGAATATACTCTTAAATGTGGAAATATTTGATCAAAGGATACATACAATTAAATTTGGTTGATAAGACCGTATTTTATACCAATTTATATTCCCATCAATAGTGATAGAAAGAGTACCCACTTCCCCAGATCCTTACCAACACTGATTTTTAACAAGCTTTGAAACTTTGGCCAATGTGATAAGGGGGAAAAAATATTAACTCTTAATGAAGTTGTGTATTTTTATGTGCTTATTAACCATTTGTATTTCTTCTCTGGGTTTTTTATTGATATCCTCTGCCCATTTTTCTGTAAGGTTATTAGGCTTACAGTACCACTTGTATAATATATTGATTTAAGTCCTTTGTCTTTTTGTTCTTTGTGTTATTCTATATAATAAAAGCCTAATATGCTAAGTGTCTGACAGTTTGTTTGACCATTCGACCAGTCGCTATGACTCACACTGACCACCAGGGGGCAGATACTCCGACCGGTAGGTTAGCTTTCTGCTGGGGTCCTGCCGATAGGGACTGGATGAGACGGGCCGAACATGCCCTGGAGTCCTCCTGCAGTCCCTCCCCAGCCCCGATCCCCACAGGCCAGGCTGAGGGACCCCACTGGTGCACTCTAGTTTATTATAAATGTTTCTTAAGTCATCACTTGCATTTTAATTTGTTGTATCTCTTCTAACTCCATACAATCATTTAAATTTCTATATAGTCTAATTGCCCTTTTTTCTCCCTTTTATAGCTTTCTTTAAACATATTACCCGCTGTCTTAGTAAGTTTAGGCTGCTATAACAAAATATCATGCACTCTGGCTGATCAACAACAGAAATTTATTTCTCACCATTCTGGAGGCTGCAAGTTCAAGATCATGATGCAGCATGGTCTGGCTCTGGTGAGGGCCTTCTTCCATTACAGACTGCTGACTTTTCCTTGTGCCCCCACAGAGTGGAAAGAGCTAGCTGCTCTCTGAACTCTTCTTATAACGCCAATATTCTCATTCATAAACGTTTTACCTTCATGGCCAAATTACCTCCCAAAGGCCCCACCTCAAAATAGCATCACATTGGGATTAGGATTTCAACATATAGTATATTAGGGGAGAATACAAACATTCAGTCTATTGTAAAATATAAAAGGCTGTACCTGTCCTCCATCCAAGATTATAAAAAATGCTTCTAAATTTGCTTCTAGTACTTTCATTATATAATTTTTAATATATTGAGTTATAATTGACATAAAAACATCATCATAATAGTTTCAGGTATATAACATAATTATTCAATATTTGTGTATATTGCAAAGTAATCATCACAGTAAGTCTAGTTACCATCCATCACCACCCCTACTTACACATTGTTTTTCTTGTGATGAGAACTTTTTTTAAAATATATTTTTATTGATTTCAGAGAGGAAGGGAGAGGTAGAGGAAGAGAAAGAAACATCAATGATGAGAAAGAATCATTGATCAGCTGCCTCCTGCATGTCCCCTACAGGGGATCGAGCCCGCAACCGTGATCTCCTGGTTCATATGCCAACACTCAGCTGCCGGCTGGGTATGATCAGAACTTTAAAAATCTACTCTTAGCATATTTCAAATATACAGTACAGTATTATTAACTGCAGTCAGCATGCTGTATATTACATCCCCAGTATTTATTTATTTTATAACTGGAAATTTGTACCTTTTAACTACCTTTACCCTTTTCCCCCATCTCTTCATCTCCCACCTCTGGAATTTAATAATCTGTTCTCTCCATGATTTCAGATTGGGTTTTTGTTGTTGTTGTTTTTCTTTAGGTTCCATATAAATGAGATCATATGGTATTTGTCTTTCTGTTCACTGCAGCATTATTTATAACTAGAAGCCCGATGCATGAAGATTCGTGCTAGAATGGGCTTTCCTTTCCCTGGCTGCCAGCACCGCCTTTCCACTCCAGCCCAGCCCCTTCCGCTCAGGCCCCGGAGCCGCTTCTTTCCACTCTGGCCCCTCCTTCCCACACTGCCAGAGGCCCTGGGAGACCGGGGGTGGGGCAGAATGCCTGCATCATCGCCATGGCGACGACGCAAGCATCCCGCCCCTGTCACTCGGTTGCTGAGTATGCAAATTAACTGCCATCTTTGTTGGGTTGATTTGCATATCACTTCTGATTGGCTGGTGGTGTAGCGGAGGTACGGTCAATTTACATGTTTGTCTATTATTAGGTAAGATAGTCAAGACATGTAAGCAACCTAAGTGTCCATTGATGGAAGAATGGATAAAGAAAATGTAACATATATACATACATAATATATATTTTATCTATATTGTTATTTTTAAGTTTTATCTATATTGTTGCAAATGGCAGAATTTCCTTGTTTTTTATAGCTTGAATATTTCATTGTGTTTGTATATGTATGTATGTATATATATGTTACATTTTCTTTATCCGTTCTTCCATCAATTGGACACTTAGGTTGTTTACATGTCTTAACTATTGTAAAAAATGCTGCAGTGAACATGGGGGTGTTGTGTATATCTTTCTCAGTGTTTTTATTTTCTTTGGATAAATATCCAGAAGCAGAATTGATAGATCGTATTATAATTCTATTTTTACTTTTTTTGAGGAACCTTCATACTGATTTTCATAGAGGCTGCACCAGTTTAAATTCCCACCAACAGTGCACAAGAGTTCCCTTTTCTCCACATCTTCAGCAACACTTATTATTTCTTGTCTTTTTATGGTAGCCATTCTTTTCTTTTTTTTTTCCTTAATCCTTACCCGAGGATCTGTTTTTATTGATTTTGTTAGAGAGAGAGGAAGGGAGAGGTAGAAACATTGTGTGAGAGAGATACATTGATCATTTGCCTCCCATATGTGCCCCACCCAGGACTAAGCCTGCAGTCTAGGTATGTGCCCTGATTGAGAATCAAACCCGCCACCTTTTGGTATATGCGACAGTGCTCCAACCAACTGAGCCACCCAGCCAGGGTAATGATATCCATTCTAACAGGTGTAAAGTGATAGCTCATTGTGGTTTTGATTTGCATTTCCCTGATGATTAGTGATGGTGAGCACCTTCTCATGTACCTGTTGGCCATCTGTATGTCTTCTTTGGAAATATGTCTACACAGATCCTCTGCCCATTCTTTAGTTAGATAGTTTGGTTTTGGGGGTGGTGCTATTGAGTTGTATGAGTTCTTTTTACTATTTTTTTTTTAATCTCAAATATTTTTATTTTATTTATTTACTTATTTTTAATTTATATATATTTTTCTATCACCATTTATTCCCCATATACCCTCCTTCACCTCTACACACACCCCTCTCCTCCCGCCCCCTCCACAATCATCACATGTCTGTGTCCATGAGTTCTTTCTCTCTTTTTTTCTTCTTTGCTCAGTCCATCCATGACTCCCCCAGCCCCACCCCCCAGAGCTGTCAATCTGCTCTCTATCTGTGAGTCTGTTACTATTTTGCTGGTTAGTTTAGTTTATTCATTAGATTCCACATATTAGTGAGATCATATAGTGCTTGTCTTTCTCTAACTGGCTTATTTCAATTAGCATAATGTTCTCCAGATCTTTACATATATTTTTCATATTAACCCCTTATCACATATACTAGAAGCCTGATGCATGAAGATTCGTGCAAGAATGGGCCTTCCTTTCCCTGGCTGCTGGCACCGCCTTTGCTCTGGCCGGAGCCGCCTTTCCACTCTGGCCCGGAGATGCCTTTCTGCCTTCCCACGCTGCCCAGAGGCCCGGAGCAGCTGGAGTGGTGTGGAAAACCTGCGTCGTCGCCATGGCGATGACGCAAGTGTCCCGCCCCGCCCTTGGCTGCTTGGCGCCTGCATATGCAAATTAACCCGCCATCTTTGTTGGATAATTTGCATACTCACTCCTGATTGGCTGGTGGGCATCGTGAAGGTACGGTCGATTAGCATGTTACTCTTTTATTAGGAAGATGATTTGCAGTATTTTCTCTCATTCAGTAGGTTGCCTTTTCAATAGTGTCTTTTGCTGTACAAAAGCTTTTTAGGTTGAAGTAGTCCCACTTGTTTATTTTTGCTTTTGCTGCCTTTGCTTTTAGCGTCAAATCTAAAAATCATCACCAAGACCAATGTCAAGGAGCTTACTGCTTATGTTTTCCTATAGAATTTTTTAGCTTTCAGGTGTTACATTCAAGTCTTTAATTCATTTTGAGTTAATTTGTATGTGTTGTATTAGATAGTGGTCCAGTTTCATTCTTTTGCATGTGGCTGTCCAGTTTTCCTAACACCATTTATTGAAGAGACTATCCTTACCCCACTGTATAGTCTTGACTCCTTTGTCATAAATTAATTGTCCATATAAGTGTGTGTTTATTTCTGGGCTCTCTATTCTGGTTCACTGATCTATGTGTCAACTTTTATGCTAATACCATACCATTATAATTACTATAGCTTTGTTACATAGTTTGAAATCAGGGAGCATGATGCCTCCAACTTTGTTTTTCTTTCTCAAGATTGCTTTAGTTATTTGAGGTCTTTCATGGTTTCATACAAATTTTAAATGTGTTCTATAAATGGGATTGCTTTCTTAATATCTTTTTCTGAGTTCTTTATTTGTATATAGAAACACAACACATTTTTGTATATTGATTTTGTTTATTTTAACAGGGTTTTGGTGGAGCCTTTCGGGTTTTCTATATATAATGTGTCATCTGCACATAGTGTCAGTTTTACTTTTGATTTGCCTTTTCTTTCTTTCTCTTGTCTAATTGCTTTGGCTAAGACTTCTAATACAGTGTTGAATAAAAATGGCAAAGTGGGTAATCCTTGTCTGTTCCTGATCTTAGAGGAGAGCTTTCAGCTTTTCACCTTTGAGTATGTTAGCTTTGGGCTTGTCATATATGGCTTTGTTATATAAAGGTACATTTTCTCTAAACCCTTTCCCATGAGAGTCCTTGTCATAAGTGGATGTTGATTTTGGTCAAATGCTTTTTCTACATTTATTGGAATCATATATTTTTATCCTTTACTTTTCTAATGTGGTGTATCATATTTATTGATTTGTAAATGTTAAACTACCTTTGCATCCCTGGAATAAATCCCACTTGATCCTTTTAAAGTATTATTGAGTTTGGTTTGCTTATATTTTGTTGAGGGACTTTTGCATTAGTGTGTATCATGGATATTGGCCTGCAGTTTTCTTAGGGTGTCCTTGTCTGTTTTCGGTATCAGGGTAATGCTGGCCTTGTAAAATAAGTTTAGAAGTTTTCCCTCCACTTTTATTTTTTGGAAGAGTTTGAGAAGGATTGGTATTAATTTTTCTTTGAATGTGGGGTAGAATTCACCTGTGAAGCCATCTGGTCCTGGAATTTTGTTGGGAGGTTTTTATTACTGATTTAGTCTCTTTAGTAGTGTTTGATTTGTTCAGATTTTCTAGTTTTTCATGATTCAGTCTTGCTATATTTTATGTTTCCAGGTATTTATCCATTTCTTCTAGGCTTTCCAATTTGTTAGTATACAATTGTTCATAGTAATCTGTTATGATTCGTTGTATTTCTGTGGGATCAGTTATAACATCTCCTTTTTCATTTCTGATCTTATTTGAGTCTGCTCTCTTTTTTTTCTTGACAAGTCTAGTTAAATGTTTATCCATTTTGTTTATCTTTTCAAGCCAGCTCTTAGTTTTATTGATCTTTTTCATTATTGTCTTAGTCTCTATGCAATTTATTTCTACTCTAATTTTTGTTATTTTCTTCCTTCTACTAACTTTGGGCTTTGTTTGTTCTTCATTTTCTAGTTCCTTGAGGTATGAAGTTAGGTTGTGTATTTGAAATCTTTTTTTTTTTCTTAATGTAGGCATTTATCTCTAAGACCTTTCCTTTTAAAACTGGTTTTGCTATATCCCATAAATTTTGGTGTATGGTATTATAATTTTCATTTGTCTCAAGGTATTTTATTTCTTTTTTTGTTTCTTCTTTGACCATTTGGTTTTTCAGTTGCATGTTGTTTAATCTGCACATATTTGTGAGTTTACTTCTTGTAATTGATTTCTAGTTTCGTACCATTGTGGTCAGAATAGATGTTTGACGAGATTTAGTCTCCTTAAATTTATTGACTTGTTTTGTGGCCTAACATATTATGTATCCTGAAGAATGTTCCATGTGCACTTAAAAAGAATGCATATTCACAGTGTAATTTTTAAATTTAGGCCTTTAGTTAGTTTGAAGTTTATGTTTATGTATGAAATGAGCAGGAATCTAAATACAACTAGGCCCAGTCAACCTAAAATAGTCATTGATTTCTAATGTCTTTAGATCATAATCTCACTGATCAAGTTCTCTCAATAAATACTTTTAACTAGTATATTTTTGTAGTATGTTTTATAATCTGGTAGAGCAAGTTCTACATCATCTTTCTTTCTTTAAAATATTTTCTTGGGCCCTGGCCCAGTGGCTCAGTTGGTTGGAGCGTCATCCCCTACACCAGGGGTCCTCAAACTTTTTAAACAGGGGGCCAGTTCACTGTCCCTCAGACCGTTGGAGGGCCGGACTATAGTTTAAAAAAACTATGAACAAATTCCTATGCACACTGCACATATCTTATTTTGAAGTAAAAAAATAAAACAGCAAAAACACCCGCATGTGGCCCGCGGGCCGTAGTTTGAGGACGCCTGCCCGGCCTACACCAAAAGGTTGCAGGTTCATAGGTTACAGGTTCAACCCCCAGTCAGGGTGCATATGGAAGGCAACCAATTGATGTTTCTCTCTCTTCCTCTCCCTCTCCTCCTTCCTCTTTCTTTTCTAAAAAAAATAAAATAAAATAAATTTAATTCTCAGATGAAAATTAAAAAATAAAATATTTTCTCAGTTCTTCTTATATATTTACATTTTTGGATACATTTTAGAATTCATGACCAAGTTCCAAAAGGAGTCTTTGGAATTTGATTTGGAAATATATTTATAGCCCAGCCTGGGTTGCTCAGTGGTTGAGCGTCGACCTATGAACCAGGAAGTCACAGTTCGATTCCCTGTCAGGGCACATGCCCGGGTTGTGGGCTCGATCCCCAGTGTGGGGCATGCAGGAGGTGGCCAATCGATGATTCTCTCTCATCATTGATGTTTCTATCTCTCTCTCCCTATTCCTTCCTCTCTGAAATCAACAAAATATATTTTTTTTAAAAGAAAAGAAATATATTTATAGTATACTTTTAGGTAAAAATATATCTATATCATTATATATTATATAGATTATTTATAGTTTGCAAATAATCTATATAATATCATTGCCATTTTGTTTCTAAAATTATATGTGTGTGTGTGTGTGTGTGTGTATACACACACACACACACACACACATCTGTCCTATATCATAAAGAGCTAATATGCAAATGGTCATCACACCCTCACGCCATCATGCCGTAATGGCTCAGACACTCAACACTGGGGAGAGAGGAATGGGGACCAGCCAGGCTGCGGCCTGGGAGAGGGACAAGCTGCCCGCCCCACGGTCCCAGGTACCAGCAGCTGCGTCTGCGCCTGCAGCCCGGGAAAGGGACAAGCCGCCCACCTTGTGGTCCTGGGTGCCAGCAGCTGCGGCCAGGGAGAAGACGCCTGCCCACAGTCCCCTGCGGCTGCGGCCAGCCCGGGCGAAGCTGGCCCGGGTCCTGGGTGCCTGCGGCCAGCCAGAGGGAGGGAAGCCCGGGTCCCAGGTGCCTGCAACCTGCTGGAGAAGGGAATCCTGGGTCCTGGGTGCGGGGCGAGGCAGAGATGATTAGGGGCGATCAGGCCAGCAGGGGAGCAGTTGGGGCGATCAGGCCAGTAGGGGAGCAGTTCGGGGCGATTAGGCAGGCAGGCAGAGGTGGTTAGGGGTGATCAGGCAGGCAGGCAGAGGGGTTAGGGGCGATCAGGCAGACAGGTAGTCGAGTGGTTAGGAGCCAGCGGTCCAGATTGCGAGAAGCCAGTCGGACATCCCCGAGGGGTCCCAGATTGGAGAGGGTGCAGGCCGGGCTGAGGCCCCTCCTTCCCCCCCGCCCCCGTGCATGAATTTCATGCACCAGGTTTCTAGTATATAATAAAAGTCTGAAAGAATATATAACAAAATATATAGCAGTGGTTATCTCCTGATGCTAATGTTATAGATGCTTTTTTTTTTTCTTGGTGCTTTTCTTTTCCAAACTTTTTACAATGCAGGTGTAATACTTGTTACTAGTAAATCCAAGTATTGCAATCCTGAAAAATGTTATTAAACTAAAATGTATCCATTAGTAACTTTGTGTTTACTTAACATAGCAGAAGCCAAATAGAATACAAAATATTTCATGGGAGATAAATATGTGACTTGTAGAGTCAAGTACAGATAACCTGGCTTAGAACATAAACCAGAGTTGTTCAAATATTCCCAAAAATAATCTGAAGCAATACAACCTGACATTCTCCTCACTGATTTTGAATGATTGGCTTCAAAATAAGTGAGGAGAGTTATAGCCTTTTCACATAGCAGTATTTCTGGGTTATATTCTGTGTAGCTGTATTTCCAAGGCACCTGGCCTCTTAGGTTTTCCCATTTCAGAGATTTATATTTATGTGACACAGCCAGGCCTTGCTATGCACCAAGACTCAGTGTGGTCTAAATCTAGCCCTTGCATGTCTTGATCTTTAGTCAACATTTAGCAGAAAGAAGATTGCTGAATCTGTTCCCAGCTCGTTGATATATTTGAAGCAGCAGCATGTTAATTCTTGGCTCAGAGCATCTAGATTCTATCAACACTATAGTTAGAACTTAATTCTCTTTGCTTTTTTTTTTTTATTGAGGTATTATATGTGTACATATCTTACCATTACCCCCCCCCACCCCTCTCTTTGCTTTTTAATCGACATGCTCTTTTTGGATAATCTTACCAATTTCATAAAAACAACAGTAACTAACAATAATTATAACAACATGTAACATTTATCAAGCATTTTCTATGTGTCAGGCATTATACTACACTTTATAGGATTACCTCATTAAATCTTTAAAACCATCTATAAATGTTACTGCCCCATTTTACATGAGTAAACCGAGGCTCAAAGATGTCCAGGTCATACAAACTATAATTGGCAGAGCAGACATTGAAATCCAGGCAGCCTACGTTCTTAATTATACTTTAAACTCAATTTTTAATTTCTCGCTTTGCTTAATATCAGCTCTGCTTCCTGTATTTTCAGTCTTATTTGTCTAATATCCACAGTAATAACTGTCAAAATTATTCTCCATTCTCTATCACTTAACTCCACCTCCTATCAGTACTACCTTCGCACAGTCTTCCATGTGTCTGTTCCTCTTCATGTGCCCAGACCCCACCTTCGTTGTACCCTCCTTGACTCACCTGGGCTTGTACAGTTGCCTCCCTTCACATATTCTTTTTTTCCACTCAGTCTAATGTTTTTATCTTTATAGCTATCTTCTAAGAAAATGAATCCGATATGTCTCTGTACTGTTTAAAAACTCTTGGACTTCCTTTTGTTGTTGTTGTTGTTGTTTTAACGAGATTAAATCTAAACCCCTTAGCTTTACATACACAGTCTGGCCCCAGTCTGTCTCTTCAGTTCTCTGTGGTTCTCCACCCAACCCCATTGCCTTGTGCTCCGGCCATATTGAGCATCTCACTCTTCCCTAGACCTATGCCAAGCCCTTTCATGGCTCTGTGCATCTGCACCTGTTTCATCTGTTTGAAAGCCTCTTCTGTCTT
Organism: Cnephaeus nilssonii; assembly: GCF_951640355.1. Taxonomy (NCBI): domain Eukaryota; kingdom Metazoa; phylum Chordata; class Mammalia; order Chiroptera; family Vespertilionidae; genus Cnephaeus; species Cnephaeus nilssonii. The sequence goes on from NC_137077.1 coordinate 91,822,372, forward strand.
TGATATCCCAGACAAACTCCTATTCGGCTGTCAAGATCCAAATCACATGTTGCCTTTAGTGACATCTTCTCGGACTCCTCCAGGATAAAACAGTCATTTTTCTGTCTTCCCGTGTAGCATGTGTTCACGCCTCGGTTACTGCCCTCACCATACAGGGTTGTAATGATCTGTTTACGTTTGTCTCTTTTATTAACCTATATGGGTCTTCAGAGCAAGAACCAAGTCCAGGTCCTTAGTAAATGTTGGTTTGATGCTTGAAGGAATGTCAAAGAGAGTGTTTGAAACAATAAGAAGTTAGAAATATACTTACTCCTAAACAGACAGAAGACTACCTCACGTCCAAATTAACAGGCCTAAGGTAGGGTTGTCTAATGCACTGAATACAAGTGGTACATAGAACGGGGGAAGTCGTTTACATTCTGAGTTTCCCTAAGTCAAGGACCATTATGCAAGATTAAGATCCTGTCTGCGAGCATCCCTGTACTGAGCAGGTGTGCTCCTGGGGCACAGTGGAGAGAGCATTCCACCTGGAACCAGAGGACTGGGGTTGGAGTCCCAGCTCTGCAAATTACAACCCTTGGAACTTGGACTAGTCACTAACTTCTTTAGATCTTATTTTCATGAAAAGACATTTGGTATTTACTTTTATATTTTCCTGGTTGTTAATTTAGATGTGGGAAGACTTAGCATAGAAAGTGTCTCTTTTGTCATTTCTTTTTCTTTTTTTAGCTTTATTGAGGTATAGTTGACAAAATTGTGATATATTTAAAAGTGTGATGATTTGATATACTTATACATCATGAAAGGATTCTCACAATCGAGTTAACACATTCATCATCTCACATAGTTACTTTTTGTCTTTATTTTTTTTTTCAATTTTTTTATTAAGGTATTATATGTGTACATATCTTACCATTGCCCTCCCCACACCCCACTCCCATATATGCCCCCACCCCCAGAGTTTTGCATCCATTGGTTATGCTTATATGCATGCATACAAGTGCTTTGATTGATCTCTTATCTCCCCCACCTCTCCCTAACCTTCCCCTTGTAATTTGACAGTCTGTTTGATGCTTTACTGTCTCTGTATCTATCTTTTTGTTCAAGTTTATAATGTTCTTTATTATCCATAAATGAGTGAGATCATGTGGTATTTTTCTTTCATTGACTGACTTATTTCACTTAACATAATGTTCTCCAATTCCTCCCAGGTTGCTGCAAATGATGAGAATTCCTTCTTTTTTATGGCAGCATAGTATTCCATTGTGTAGATGTACCACAGTTTTCTGATCCAGTCATCTGCTGACGGGCACCTAGGCTGTTTCCAAATCTTAGCTATGGTGAATTGCGCTGCTATGAACATAGGGGTGCATATATCCTTTCTAATTGGTGTTTCTAGTTTCTTCGGATATATTCCCAGGAGTGGGATTACTGGGTCAAATGGGAGTTCCATTTTCAGTTTTTTGAGGAAACTCCATACTGTTCTCCACAGTGGCTGCACCAGTCTGCAATCCCACCAGCAGTGCACGAGGGTTCCTTTTTCTCCGCATCCTCGCCAACACTTGTCGTTTGTTGATTTGTTGATGATAGCCATTCTGACAGGTGTGAGATGGTACCGCATTGTTGTTTTGATTTGCATCTCTCGGATAATTAGTGACGTTGAGCATGTTTTCATGTGTCTCTTGGCCTTCCTTCTGTCTTCTTTTGAAAAGATTCTATTTAGGTCTGTTGCCCATTTTTTTATTGGATCATTTATCTTCCTTTTATTAAGTTGTATAAGCCGCCTGTAGATGTTGGAGATTAAACCTTTATCAGTGATGCCATTTGCAAATATGTTCTCCCATGCAGTGGGCCTTCTTGTTGTTTTGTTGATGGTTTCTTTTGCTGTGAAAAAGCTTTTTATTTTGATGTAGTCCCATTTGTTAATTTTCTCTTTAGCTTCCATTGCCCTAGGGGCAGTGTCAGTGAAGAATTTCTTTTGGCATATGTCTGACATTTTGCTGCCTGTGGATTGCTCTAGTATTTTTATGGTTTCCCGTCTTATGTTTAAGTCCTGTATCCATTTTGAGTTTATTTTTGTGTATGGCGTAAGTTGGTGATCAAGCTTCATTTTTTTGCATGTATCTGTCCAATTTTCCCAACACCATTTATTGAAGAGACTGTCTTTATTCCATTGTATGTTCATGCCTCCTTTGTCAAATATTAATTGAGCATAGTGGTTTGGGTCAATATCTGGATTCTCTATTCTGTTCCATTGATCTATATGTCTGTTCTTGTGCCAGTACCAGGCTGTTTTGAGAACAGTGGCTTTGTAATACAGCTTGAAATCTGGTATTGAGATCCCTCCTACTTTATTCTTCTTTCTCAGGATTGCTGTGGCTGTTCGGGGTCTTTTTTTATTCCAGATGAATTTTTGGAGAGTTCTTTCAAGGTCTGTGAAATATGCCGTTGGTATTTTAATGGGGAGTGCATTGAATCTATAGATTGCTTTGGGTAGTATGGACATTTTAATGATGTTGATTCTACCAATCCATGAACATGGTATGTTCTTCCATCTGTTTACGTCTTCCTCTATCTCTTTTTTCAGTGTCCTGTAGTTTTCCGTGTATAGGTCTTTTACCTCCTTAGTTAAGTTTATTCCTAGGTATCTTAATTTTTTTGGTGCGATGGTAAATGGGATTGCCTTTTTAGTCTCTCTGTCTGTAAGTTCACTATTGGTGTATAGAAAGGCCATAGATTTCTTGGCGTTAATTTTGTATCCTGCTACATTGCCAAATTCATTTATTAAGTCTATGAGTTTTTTGACGGAGTCTTTCGGATTTTTTATGTACAATATCATGTCGTCTGCAAATAAAGACAGCTTTACTTGTTCTTTTCCAATCTGGATGCCTTTTATTTCTTCTTCTTGTCTAATTGCAATGGCTAATACTTCCAGTACTATGTCAAACAGGAGTGGTGAGAGTGGGCATCCCTGTCTTGTTCCTGTTCTTAGGGGAAATGTCTTTAGTTTTTGTCCATTGAGTATGATGTTTGCTGTGGGTTTATCATATATAGCTTTTATTATGTTGAGGTATGAGCCATCTATTCCCACCTTGTTGAGAGCTTTTATCAAGAAAGGGTGTTGGATTTTGTCAAATGCTTTTTCTGCATCAATTGATATGACTATGTGATTTTTATCTCTCAGTTTGTTTATGTGATGTATCACGTTTATTGATTTGCGGATATTGTACCATCCTTGCATTCCTGGGATAAATCCTACTTGGTCATGGTGTATGATCTTTCTGATGTACTGCTGGAGCCGATTTGCTAGAATTTTGTTGAGGATTTTGGCATCTATGTTCATGAGGGATATTGGTCTGTAATTCTCTTTCATTGTGTTGTCTTTATCTGGTTTTGGTATTAGGGTGATGCTGGCTTCATAGAAGGAGCTTGGAAGTGTTCCTTCCACTTGAATTTTTTGGAATAGTCTGAGGAGGATAGGTTTTAGTTCTTCCTTGAATGTTTGGTAAAACTCTCCTGTGAAGCCATCAGGCCCCGGGCTTTTGTTTGCTGGAAGCTTTTTGATGACTGCTTCAATTTCGTCCATAGTTATTGGCCTATTAAGCTGTTTAGATTCTTCTTGATTGATTTTTGGAAGGTTATATTTTTCTAGGAATATGTCCATTTCCTCCAGATTGTCCAGTTTGTTGGAATAGAGTTGTTCGTAGTATTTTGTAACAATCCTTTGTATCTCAGCGGGGTCTGTTGTTATTTCACCTCTTTCATTTCTGATTTTGTTTATTTGGGTCCTCTCTCTTTGCTTCTTGGTGAGCCTGGCTAGAGGTCCATCAATCTTGTTTATCCTTTCAAAGAACCAGCTCTTGGTTTTGTTGATCTTATGTATTGTTTCTTTGGTCTCTATGTCATTTATCTCCGCTCTGATCTTTGTTATTTCCTTCCTTCTGGTTACACTGGGCTTTTCTTGCTGCTCTTTTTCTAGCTCTTTGAGTTGTAGGGTTAAGTAATTTATTACCATTGTTTCTTGTTTTTTGCAATAGGCCTGTAGAGCTATGAACTTCCCTCTCAAGACTGCTTTCGCTGTGTCCCATAGATTTTGGATTGTTGTGTTTTCATTGTCATTTGTTGCCATGATGTTTTTTATTTCTTCCTTGATCTCTCTGGTGACCCAGTCCTTGTTTAATAGCATGCTGTTTAGTCTCCATGTGTTTGATTTCTTTGGATTGTTTTTATTGTAGTTGATTTCCAGTTTTATGCCACTGTGATCTGAGAAGATGCTTGATATAATTTCTATCTTCTTGAATTTGAAGAGACTTTGCCTGTGACCCAGCATATGGTCTATCTTTGAAAATGACCCATGTGCACTTGAGAAGAATGTATATTCTGTGGCTTTGGGGTGAAATGTTCTGAAGATGTCAATTAATTCCATCTGGTCTAGTGAGTCATTTAGGATTGCTGTTTCTTTGCTGATTTTTTGTTTAGAGGATTTGTCCAGTGGTGATAGTGGGGTATTAAAGTCTCCTACTATGATTGTGTTGCTATTAATCTCTCCCTTGATATCCTCCAGGAGTTTTCTTATGTATTTGGGTGCTCCTATATTGGGAGCGTATATGTTTACCAGAATTATTTCTTCTTGTTGGATTTCTCCCTTTAGTATTATGAAGTGGCCTTCCTTATCTCTTGTTATGGCATTTACTTTGAGGTCTATTTTGTCAGATATAAGTATTGCTACCCCAGCTTTTTTTTCATTTCCATTTGCCTGAAAGATATTTTTCCATCCCTTCACTTTCAATCTGTGTGAGTCTCTTGTTCTGAGGTGGGTCTCTTGTAGACAGCATATATATGGGTCGTGTTTTTTTATCCATTCAGCTACTCGATGTCTTTTGATTGGAGCATTTAGTCCGTTTACATTTAAAGTTATTACTGAAAGGTATTTGTTTGCAGTCATATCTATTTTTGTGTCTGTATTCCTTCTTACCTGTTTATTTCTTCTTTTTACAGTATTCCCTTTAGCAATTCTTGCATTGCTGGTTTGGTGGTGATAAACTCCCTGAGGAGTTTGCAAAGCTCCTGATTTCCCCTTCAATTTTGATTGATAGTCTTGCTGGATATAGTATTCTTGGATTCAGTCCTTTGCTTTGCAACACTTTGTATACCTCCTTCCATTCACTTCTAGCTTGTTGTGTTTCTGATGAGTAATCATTTGACAATCTGATGGGTGTTCCTTTGTAGGTAACTCTCTGTCTCTCTCTTGCCGCCTTTAGGATTCTCTCTTTATCATTTATATTTGCCATTGAAATTATGACATGTCTTGGTGTGGGTCTTTTGGGGTTGATCCTGCTTGGGACTCTCTTTACTTGCGTAACTTTTATCTTTCCCATATCCGGGAAGTTTTCTGTCATTATTTCTTCAAATAGATTTTCTAATCCCTGCTGCTCTTCTTGTCCTTCTGGCAGCCCTATTATACGCATGTTACTTTGTTTCATGTTGTCCCGAAGCTCCCTTAGGCTTTCCTCCTGCTTTTTAATTTTTTTCTCCAATTGCTGTTCAGCTTGAGCTTGTTTCTGTACCTGATCTTCTAACTCACTAATTCGGTCCTCTGCTTCTTGTAATCTACTGTTGAAACTTTCCATGGTGTTTTTGATTGTAGCTATATCACTTTTCATTTCTTCCTGATTCTTGCATAAGTTGTTGATTTTCTCATCCATCCGATGTATAAATTCCATGACCATTACTCTGAACTCCTTTTCGGTCATGTTGCAAGCTTCATTTTCACTAATTTCCTTTCTTGGCGACTCCACATTTTCTTTCCTCTGTGAGTTATTTCGTTTCCCCATTCTGGCTATTACCAGAAAGCTCAAGCTTCTGTTTGCGTGGACCTGGGCCGTGTGCTGTGGGGACTTCGCTCCACCCTAGTTTCACTGAAGTGCTCTGACACTAGGACGTGTGACTGTCTTTGGTTGGTGGGAACCAAACTTGCCCAGGATCAGTGTCCCCAGTGTTCCGTGTGGTCTCGTGTGCACATTTAGAATCAGGGGCCCTGTCTGCACCACACTGTTGGTATGTGCCGAGAATGAGATCCTTAGCATGTGCCAGGAGTCAGAGTTTCCCTGTGTCTGCACCAAGACTCGAGTGTCAAAGTCTCTGTTGCCTTGTGCGGTTTCTCGTTGAGAATCAGGGTCCCTGTGTGTGCACGCACCAACAATTGGGGTCGCTGGCTCTTAGTGTGAATGCGCTGTGAGTCAGGGATCCCAGGCAGCTGTGTCCGGCGTGCCAAATTCCCTGAAGTGGGGCTGCGTCCTGTGTGTGCTCTCTCTACTGAGCCAAACCGGCTAGAGCGCACATTCTTAAAAACCTGAAGGTGAGCCGGCTCAGTGCACTCTCCCAAAGTCCCAGAAGGGGGGCGGAGTCCGTCCTGCACGCCAAATTCCCCAAAGGGAAGCCCCTCTGTGCACGCTTTTAAGAATCTCCGAAGAGGGAGCTGTGCCCCGCGAGCCAAATTCCCCCAAATTCCCCGAAGGGGAGCCCTCTGTGCGCACTGACAGATTTCCCCGACGGGGAGCTGCTTCTGTCCCGTGCGCGAGCGCGTGCCAAATTCCCTAAGAGGGAGCGCGTCCCTGCGCAAAGTTCGGCAGCTTGGGCCAGGGGCGGGTCTATCAGTTACTATGGCGCTGTCTGTGCGCGCGCCTGTGAGCAGCTTGGGCGAAGGGCGCATCTATCAGTTACTATGGCGCTTTCCGCACGCCTGTGCGCGCTCAGCAGCTTGGGGGAGGGGCGGGTCTATCAGTTACTATGGCGCTATCAGCGCCTGCGAGGAGGGGGATAGGCTCTTTGACTCACGGAAATCTGCCGGGAAGTCTGGATTCTTGTTTGTTTGTCTGAAGCTGTGATAGCAGTTCTCTGTCCCCAGTGGCTGCAGGGTCCTGGTTTGTGTCAGAAGCCAGGATCTGAGTCTCGGGCAGCTCTGTTTCCCAAGATGGCGTGGTCTCTGCGTCCGCACCAGCCGCTGAGAAGTGTCCGCTTTGTGCGCGGGGCTCCGCCGTCTAGGGCTGCCCTGTTCGGGAGCCCCTTGGAAGACCTGCAGAATCTAACTGACCCTATCTCATACACACACACACACACCACACACATCTACACTCTCCTCTATGGGTTCCTCACTCACACTCTCTCCCTACCTTCCTGCCGGTCGCCATCTTTTTCCTATTTTTCTACTTTTTGTCTTTATAAGAATACTTAGGTTATACCCTCTCAGCAAATTTCAATTATTTTGTACAGTGTAATCAACCATTGTCACGATGTTTAACCTTAGATCCTCAGGCCGTATTCATCTTATATCTGAAAGTCTGTACCCTTTTAACGACCTCATTGCCCCCACTGCCCAGCCCCCTGGCAACTACCATTTTACTCTCTGATTTTATGAGTTCAATTTTTTTCTCCAGATTTCACATATAAGTGATACCATGCAGTCTTTTGTCTTTCTCTGTCTGGCTTATTTCACTTAGCACCGTGGTCGGCAAACTGCGGCTCGCGAGCCACATGCGGCTCTTTGGCCCCTTGAGTGTGGCTCTTCCACAAAATACCACACCCTGGGCGAGTCTATTTTGAAGAAGTGGCGTTAGAAGAAGTTTAAGTTTAAAAAATTTGGCTCTCAAAAGAAATTTCAATCGTTGTACTGTTGATATTTGGCTCTGTTGACTGATGAGTTTGCCGACCACTGACTTAGCATAATGCCTTCCAGGTTCATCCACGTTGTTGCAAATATCATTTCTTTATTGATAAACAATAATTCTTAACTCAGTGTAAATAGGATTCTTTTCTTTTATCTGAAATCCACCTTTTCTTTCCCTTTCAGCTTCAGAGTGAATTAGAAAAAGGTGAGCAGGACAATGCAGAGCTGCAGGAGTTTGCCAACGCCATTCTCCAGCAGATTGCAGACCACTGCCCCGACATCCTGGAGCAGGTGGTCAATGCATTGGAAGAGTCATCCTGACCCTGCTTCATGGGGAGGGCCAGCCAGCAGCCCAGTGCAGTGAACCCAGGAGCCAAGAAAAGCAAACTATGAGGACAGGCACCCAGATACTTCTTGGCACCTGCAAACACTACGAACTCTCTCCTACCGTGGTTAGTTCTTCCAGTGCGATTCCAGCGCCACTTCTACGTCTGTCACCTTACTCTGCTGTTCTCCTTTGGATGTTGTCTCTACGCTTATTTTTTTATGTCCAAGGTGGGTAAGTGGCCAAGTCTCCATGAAGAACCGCCATCTGGTCATCAACAGTGGAGAACTCTGGAAGCTGGTGGCTCTGCCCCCACAGAGGGTCATGGAGGAGGGAGCCTCTTACTTCTGTCCTTGACGTGGGAACTAAACCTGGAACCTACTTGGAGTTCGGCATACTGAGAGAATGCTTCCCCATGGACAAGAGAGCTGAGTGTCCTAAAATCACAACAGGTGCTTTCTCCTAAAAGGATTTTTTTTAAATCTCAAAAAGATATTATTAGAAAAAGAGAGAGGGTTAAAGAGAGAACAGGGACAAACAGAAAACTGACTCTTCTTACACTGTCTCTTTTGTTTACTTCCATCTGCAGTGTTTTATGCGGGGGATCCGCAAGCAGGCTCCCGGGGGCTCAGGGTACACTGACTCCCCAGCCCTGTCTGTCTCGCTTAAGCGTGCTCTTGTCCTCGACCAGTTAACGACAGGGTGGTGCAAGCAGTTCTCCCCCTAGTCCTCTTGTGTAAGACCTTTGGCCTTTTACTTACATCATGAGTCTCTAATGGAAAGAGAAGAGGGGTTTGACGTGAGGCGCTGTCATCACCAGCTCTGCTTCTGGAGATGGCCATCGCCAGGGTCAGGCTGTTTCTCCTGAACATCTCCCTCATCAGGCCCCCGAGCCCCAGAAGAATGCTTCTGCCTTCCCGCACCAAGCTCCAAGCCCAGCGGCCACTGAACTCTCTGACCCACCTTCCACCCTTGTGGCTTAACTCTGGATTTGCACTCCTAGAACCTTAGCTTCATGCATTGCCTGGAACCTCCTCTGACACAAATGAATGTTCTCGTCCCACACACATTCCTTCCTCCATTCTTCCATTCAAAGAATATTTATGAAATGCCTACTGTTAGGCAGTGGTCCTTGGGGGGAAAATGGAGGAGAGGTATAAATGATTCTATGAGACATACCTGCTTGAGTCAAAGCAGCAAGAGGCATACTCTTCCTCTCCCCGATCTTAATAGAAGGTATCTTTTCCAGAAAAGCTTTCCTAACTCAGCATTTCTCACTTCTCACCATAATAGAATTGATGGATTTGGGGGCTGGGGCTGAGTCACTTTCTTGCCACTTGGTGATTCAGGACGTTTGCTTGTTGTTGCCCTGAAAGAGCATCCTGTCCAGGGGCCTGTGAGAGTAGGTGGTGTTTTCTCAGTACATCTCCATGCACCTCGTGGAACTTGGCCAGCTCCATGTCACAAATGAGAAAATTGACCCCAAAGTTGCAAATCCACTTGAAGATACTGGCATTTTGAAGAGCATTTTCCCCATGCATAGACAATGACAGTCATAAACAAAATCAGGCACCAAGAAATAGACCACTTAACCAAAATCCAGGCCTTTGACCACCTCTGTGACCAGACACCCACCAGACACTCACATCTTCTGATAAGAGTTGCTGGGCTAAATGCCTTTGTCTTGCATTTTCTCCTCTGCCCTTTCCCAATTACTCACCCAAAGAATCTGATGCTGCCTGTAAAGTCATCACGGCCATCAGTGCAGTATCTTCCCCACCAGCAAGCCTTGACTGTCTCATTAACTTATATGGTCGAATCTCCAGCTGCCCTAACTCCTGCTGTAAAAGAGTCCCCCCTGTGAGAAGCTGTAGAGTGTTCCTTATCAAAGGTTTAAATGGACTCTGCTCATAAAGTTCTTACTGAGATGCTTCCTGATAGCCAGGCTGGCCGGAGTGGGGGCACAGGGGTTAGACATTAAGTGGTGGTCATTTGTGGTCAATTACCTCAATTTCATTTATTTATTGCACTGCCCATAAATCATGCAGATAGCCCCTAGTATTTTAGGGTGGAGTATTAGAATCTCACTTTAAATGCCGTAAGACAAAGAACTGAGGTATGATAACAGCCTTCACAGGACTACAGCAGAACGGAAAGCAGAAGAGGCCATGCCCGGAGAAGTGGCCTGGCCTGGCGCTGGCTGGCTGTGGGCTGGCTGATCTGGCAAGGGAAGGCGTCAATCAGGTCTCTCTCTGGGCCCCACTGACTTGGCCTTTACCAACAAATACAATACCTGCCCCTCTTGCCCACGTGTTGCATGACTCTCAATGCGCCTTCTTCCTTCCCCTCTTCGTTTCAACCCCTCCTGTTGCTCTCCCTCTAAAACCCTATGGGAGTCCTCTGGACAAGTGCTTCCGAGAAGAGACATTTCTGGGGCAGACAGCACCTGTCTGGTCTCTATGAGTCAAAGCAGGGAGTCTCGTTCATTCTTCCTTGTATCTCAAATGGTTCTGGGGACTTTTTGGTCCTAGATGAATTAGGCTCTGGCTAAAGTTCAGTGGTGAACATGACCTGCATTTACATTATAGGTGCAAAGTCTATACAGTTTCTATCTAGTGTTTAGAGTATCTTACTGAGTTTAAATCATTCATCGAGCCAGCATTTACTAAATGCAGAGTTCCCATCACGCAAGGACTATCATTTTGTGACCTTTTCATGATAGGCCAAGGTTTCACAAGGTCCCTCAGCTACTACCAAATATCTGTGTGTAGCCTTGAAAACTCACTAAAGGTTGCCTATAATGTTCACCAAATTCATCCATCCCATTGGCAAGCCTAGTTGCCCCTTAACACCTAAATATTTGTACCCCAAATGAAGATCATCATAAAGGGGACAAGAACAAGAGTGGGTAGAATCCAACCTGGAGCACATGACTACAGAAAGAAAATGTGACTTCATCTTTTCATATACCTCTATCCCGGGTACTCATTGAGTCCTTGATGAAGTATTGAATTGAGATTTTACAAGGACTTTGGATACCATTTGAAATAGAAAGGACTTTAAGTGGGCTTTAACATATTAAGAAATATGCATGGGAATCCTGAAATCCATCTCAATTCTAACTTTTGACCTTGTACGTTACAATCTAAAGAAGATCTAAGTTCCTTTCTCTCTCTCTTACACTTGGGCTTTACAAACACTAGTAAGGCATACGGGACCCAAGACGATCTTCAGTGGCTCTAGTGGCACTTTCGTGAGTAAAAGTCTGTTTGGTTTTCCGTGAGGAGCTCATCGGCTCACCCACTCCTCAGAGGGAGAGAAAAGGAAGAAGTCAGCACAGAGTTTTAGTCAACGGCTAAGCCAACCCCTCCCTTGCTGATGGTCAGGATTGGCGTTTGGATTTGCTGCTAGAGAGTCCTGCTGTTCCCCGAGCCCTCCTGCCCTTCTGTTTGACCGCATTAAGCTGAGGCCCGCTGGCAACCCTCAGGGTCTTTGAGGAAAGGGCAAATGGAGGAATATGTCACCACATAGAATGTGACCCTCCCGTGACGCCTGCTAAGTTTCCGTGGGCCCTGTATCAGCAATATCAGTAACTCTCATGTCTGCCTCCCCAGCCTCGTCTCCCCTCCTGCGAACGTTCAGAGCTACGGAAAGGGAGATGAGAAGGGAGTCGGTGCAGGCAGCACGCTGCCCTCTGCGATGCCTGCAAGGCCACGCACCCCCCCGCCCCCCGTCACTGCCAGTCCCTGGGCTCTCAGGAGAGTGATTTCCACCATTTAAAGAAACGTTTTAAAGGAACCTGGAGTTTCCTCCTTGTGAACTAAGGGAATACTTGGGCAAGAAAAAAAACATACAAGGAAATCCTTCTGAACAAAATGGCTGTCTTTACTCTTTTTAAGCAAAAACTGTTTCCAGACTTTTTAGTGTCAAAACTGTAACCAAGTGTCTCCTGATTTCCTCCCAATGTGTGTAGTGAGTACTGTGACCCTAATGTAGGCATTTCTCCTCCGACTCTCGGAGGAGAGGTGGTTTTAGGACTGACTTTGTGGGGAGCAGGTTTTTGTCCCATCCCACCTCCTCTTTTGTTTCTCTGCTTGTCAATATTGTCTGTGTGGTTCAGAGAATTTGGGCAGTTACATTGTGTCCATTGTTGAGATTATTAAGATATTAAAAAGTAGTTGTAGAACTGAAAAATTAAAGAGCTGTGTTTTTAAAAATGCAAATCAATATCATGTAAAAGGAATTCAAGCTATGGGGCAGCCAAACTCCGCCCTTCCTCCTAAGCTGGCTTAGGTGGCAGCTGGGCTGGCCGCTTGGGAAGTTCAAGGACCACACTCCAGGCAGGTGACTGCATGGCGGAAGGACAGCTGCTGAGGGAAAGGAATGGGAATCCGGGCCTCAGAGTTCCAGTCGTGCCAGCGCTTTCCTATACATCCTCAGGGCCTCTGGGTAGTTTGTGACCCCATAGCCACTCTCACCCCCACGTTGGTCCCAGCTCAGTGTGCCTAATGCTATGTGGCAACCTGGGCTTGCCTCTGAAGCCCACCCCTGGCAGCAGCCTGTACAGGCCACAGAGCCTCTCTCCTGCCCACTTGGTGCTATATCATCCAGTGACCGTCCAACATGGGCCAAGCACTGGCCAGCCCAGAGCCTGCAGTCCGGTGAAAGCGTTATACTCAGATCTCAGTTCCTTCTGGCTTCAGTCCTGGATTCTTTCCCTTTAAGATATTTAGTCCCAGATCTCCTGGGCCCAGGCCGCCTCTGTGGCCCTCCCCCTGCCCCCTCTGAGATGCCATTGTCAGGAAGGGAAGTGAACCCCTCTGAAGCCAGGGAATCCAGCCCTCTGAGCCCAGCGTTTTCACACCACACCAGTATTGCATCACCCTCTAAGCCAGGCAGCCAGCCCACCTGGGGGCAGCACACCGCCCCTCTGGTCTGACGGCTGCGCAGGACCAGCCCCGAACCTGCCCACTCAGCAGGGTGTCCAGGATGGGGACTGGGGTCTCCCTGGGACATGCACCCCTCTGCTCCAGAAGAGAGAGCTGCACTTTAGTGAGGAGCTGGGGGGCGGGGGCGGGGGGGCTGGGCACTGTTTCCTTGTAGCTTGAGTTCCTTTTGGTGACAGTAGCAGCCGCAATGGTGGTGTCTGTGATGCAAATGCACCTGCTGCCTTCAAGTATGCGTGTGTGTGTGTGTGTGTGTGTGTGTGTGTGTGTGTGTGTGTGTTGGCCAGTCGCATTACTGACAGGATAATGACACTACAGAGAAATTGTGTTATAGTCAACTTTGCCTTGATAATTATTGTAAACACTTTGGTTTTTTTTTCTTTTATATTCACAAACTAAATCCATCGGGAACTTATAAAATTATTTAAAAATTATGTGCTGTGTCTTTCTTTGAGTCTCATTTAGTCTGATACTTCAAGTGAGCTGTGGCCTCAGATGGGAGAAAAGCAGAGGGAGGCCAGCAGTCCCCAAGGGGTCAGCCCTGGTGGTAGGTAGCCAAGAACCAGGGTGCCCATCCCTAAGGGGGGGGCCGAGGAGTTGGCAGCACGCTCCGCCCTGACAGGCCTGGCTGGGTGGTCTCAGAGAGAGAGAAGAGCGAGCCTCCTTTAGGTTCCCACTTACACTCGATTGGCAGCCCCCGCAATTGCCTTTTCCACCTCCCTATTCCTTCCTTACACCCCAGGCCCTGAGCCAGGTTCCCCGTTTCTGATCTAACTGTTCCAGAGCATGGAGTAGACCCACTGCTGAGGGCCAGTATAGCGGCTCCTGCTTAGATGGCAGACAGTGAGGAGGGTCCCAGCCTGACAGGGTTTTCTTCCGAATTGGGTGTGTTCTGACGTATTAACTTGGGGGGGTGTGAGCTGCCAATCAGCAGAAGCGCAGATACCAACAGTGATGGAGCCATGAGAACCTGTGCTTCAAGGATGTCCAACCTTGCTATTTGTCTTGGGCCTGATGCTCAATTAGAAATTGTTCTGGGAAATTTCTTTCATGAGAATGTGTTAGATTCATTTTTGTGTCAGCCCCAGAAGAGAACCAGCCCGCTTGCTGCACTTCCTTCCCTCCCTGGTAAGTTCTGTTGCCCACTGTGCGTTGGCGCTTAGCTAGAGCGGCAGAGTCCCTGGTAGGCGGTCCCAGTGCACCTGGCTCTGTCCCGCCTCACCCTCTATGCAGCCCTTGGCTGCTCCCGAGCCGCCAGGTGGAGGGGCATGGAGACCTCGCCGTCCCATTCACAGGACCAGAAGCCTGGGGCTCCTCAGCAGGAGGCAGGTCTCTGAGACCTTTCCCAGCAGAACGTGTTACACCGCATGGTACAGAATCACCACACGCAGGCGTGTCCACAGAAAGTTGTCAGATTACCCTGGTCAGCTGTTTCTAGGGTTTTCCATTCATCTTTTCCACTGTTTGTTTACACTCTCTGTGGTCTACCAGTACTGGGTTTCAACAAATGGATGCAGAGACTATGCGGTTTAAGGAAATATGAGAGGAGAACTTGCCACTGAGAATTCCATTCATTAACTTTTTTCCCTCTGAATTGGGAAAAGACTGCTATTATTTGATTTGGGGGATGGAATAGCTCAAGCTTGCTCAAAGTTGATTAAGAACCAGTTAGACCCTGGGTGGGGGAGTGTTCCCGAGGACACGGCTTGAGCCCCGCCAGCTTTCCCAGGTGTCCCAGGAAGAGCCGTGCCTCACCCCCAGGAGCTGGGCCTCTCAGCCTCTAACCTGTCCCTCTCTAAAACGATGCTGCCTTCATCGAGGTCACAGCCATGATGAGGATAATAAATAGTTACGTCTTTCTTTTTGAAAGTTCTTTTAAGAGTGTAAAGCATAAAGTTGCTTTCTTCATGCCTGCAATGTGCTCTAAAATTATCCAGTATGTGCACTGAGGAGGGGCAAGGAGAGGAAACGGGAAAAGATGGGCCGTGCGTCCACAGCGGCTGATGCTAGTCAGTGGCTACCTGGGTTCATTATGCTACTAGAGACCCGGCGCGTGGATGCGCGCACATTGAAAGGAAATTAATTAGAAGGTGGCCGGCAGGGCGGGACTGGGCGAAACAGGCCGGATATGCCCTGGAGCCAACCTCCCGCAGTCCCTCCCAGGCAGCCGCACCTGGGGCGGCGCCACGAAGGGCTTCTGCAGAGTGATCGGGTCCCTCGGCCTGGCCTGCGGGATCGGCCAAAATCAGCAGTCCGACATCCCCCGGGGGGTCCGGGAACGCGAGAGGGCACTCTGCAAAGTTGCTGTCGTACAGGGTGTGGAACGCAAACGCAAGGGTGCAGTAAACCAGATTCGGCCGACAGGGCCCCAGCAACAACATAACCCACAGCCGAAGGTGGAATCCTGCAGCCCTGCGAGGACTCGGGCTCTCTCCTCTCTGGTTTCAGGGTGCGTCACCTGAGAACCGGCTGCCAAGTCACTGCAGCTCCGTCAGCTCCTGCATTGAGAGTCTGCCCCCTGGTGGTCAGTGCACATCACAGTGACCCATCGGCCGGTCAGACACTTAGCATATTAGCTTTTTATATATATAGATTCTCTATTTCTGTGTACGTTTGACATTTTCCTAAGTTATATATTCACATCCTTCCATTGTACTTGCTCAGTGATCACAGATGGACCCTCCCCCACCCCCACCCTGGATCCAAGTAATCCGCATTCAGAAACTGCCTCCATGGCCCTCAGTCCAGTATTCGTGCCCCTGTGTTATAGGGACCAGGCACGCAGATAACAACAGCATGTGCAAGGTTCCGTTCTCAACACTTCACGTGTTTTATCTCACCTCCCTGGCAGTCAGAGGAGGGAGGTACCATTATCCCCATCTTAGGGGTGAGGCAGTGTGGCTGAACACCTTTCCCAAGGCCACACAGCTAGCCAGCAAGTGGTAGGGCTAGAATTTAAACCCACTCTGTCTCCAGAGCTTGTGCTCTCCAACCCACCCCTGTGGCCACGTCTCTCAGGGAGCTCGCAGTCCAGTGTGGGGTGGGAGCACAGAAGAGCAGGCAATGCTTGTCATAGACCTTCAAGTTTGACCTTGAACGATGAATTGAATTTTGCCAACAAAGGAGTTCAAGGATGAGGGGGCAGAAAAGAGAGCCTGAGTAAAGACAGGGAGATAGGAAAGGACGTGGGGTGTTGGGGGTAGCAAGCAGTCCAGTGTCGATGGGTCAAATACTGCTTGGCTTAGGAGCACAGAGAGACATGGGGGCCACAATGTAACTTCAAAGGAGGTTGGAGGGCCCATATTGTGAGGGCTCTGTAATGCCCTGGACAGGATGGTAGCTTGGGACAGCATTACCCACACTGCCAGTGACCTAACCACAAGGCTAATCAAAACAGCACCGGGCATGTCAACTCTGGGAGTCGCCGGCCTTGCTGACCCTGAGAGCTGTCAGAGATGGTGAAGGGAAGGCCTTGGCCTGGAGCTGCCAGGAAGCTGTTTCCACTCCTTTCTCTCCGTTCCTTCCACTCGCTTGCAGCACCATCAGAGGCTCACAGCTGAGTAGGAAGCCGATTGTGGTCTGGGACACAGGAGACTGCCGCCTTGGACAGTGTGAGGCACCGAGGCCAGGTGATGGTTGGGGGTTTCAAAGGAAAGAGGGGACTCCTGGGCCTGGCTTGTTCAGCAGGATGGATGAGAGTCACATCAGGAGTTCACGCTCTATTAGGCTCTGGGCACCATGTATTCCCCAAGAACCAGACGATGAGGCGCTAAGAATGTTCTCACCTTCTTCCCGCCCTTATAGGGAAAGGACTGCAGCTTGTCAGCTTGGTAACTCCATGTCAGCCCTCCCCATCCACGGAGGCCGTTTCTTTGACATCTTGTCTGGGAAAGAAGTTATTACCCTTCCGTAAGCCGTGGTTCACGGCGACTGGGACATTCGCCGCCTCTTGCTGGTCCTCCTGCGAACCCAACCCTCTGTCTTCCTTCCAGCTGCTCCAGACAGAGCGCTGACATTCACCCTCCGCTTCCCCAGTTAGCACTCCGCCCACCCACCCGCAGCCCCTCAGCCTGGCTCGTGAGAGTGAAGAACTGAGCCCTGTTCCACTGACGAGGGAGAACTGGGCATGTGAGGAAAGGCGTCCGTCAGATGGCTGCAGAGTTTCCATGCCAAGAAACTGTCTCTGGCCTCTGGGGATTCCTGTTTGGTTCATCTTGAACTGGAATTTCTTTCATTGTGATTTTGTTCTTAAGGGTGTCGGAAATGAGGCTTTGGAGGGCATCTGTCTGCAATCTGAACTTGGACTTGTGCGCTCGTGTTAATGGGGTGGTGTCCCTGGACACCACTGAGCGTTTGTGCTGAGAACATACCCGGCATCGAGAACTTCTGTGTGATGGCCGCCACCACCTCCCACAGCCGCAGGCCGGCGCTGAGGGGACCGAGGGGACGAGGCAGCACCTGGCAAACACAGGGCAGGCTCCAGGGTGAATGGGGGACTGGAGGGTTTGCATCCACTTTTCCGACATTGTAGGAATTGATGTCAGGGTGACCCTGCAGCTTTTAGGAGTCATCTGACTCTTTAGGGGAGAAGAAAACTCAATAAGCCAGTCAGCCTTTCTCATCAACTGGGCTCATTACTGGACATCCCCAGGTTGCTAGCTGCCCGCAGGACACCCGCCCTCAAGGGGCTGTGCAGCCTCAGAGTGTGTGTCTCAGGGTGCGTGTCTCAGGGTGCCTGTCTCAGGGAGCATGTCTCAGGGTGCGTGTCTCAGGGTGCGTGTCTCAGGGTGCCTGTCTCAGGGTGCCTGTCTCAGGGTGCGTGTCTCAGGGTGCCTGTCTCAGGGTGCCTGTCTCAGGGTGCGTGTCTCAGGGTGCGTGCCTCAGGGTGCGTGTCTCAGGGTGCGTGTCTCAGGGTGCGTGTCTCAGGGTGCGTGTCTCAGGGTGCGTGTCTCAGGGTGCGTGTCTCAGGGTGCGTGTCTCAGGGTGCCTATCTCAGGGTGCTGGTCTCCAGCTCTCCCACTCCTCACCCAGCGACAGCCTCTGCAGGGCCGGCAGGGGGTTGGGGAGCAGGATGCTCATCCTGATGAATGCACAGAGAACCAGCTTCTCAATTTTAGGGCAAAGTAAGGCTTGGCCTGCAGGAACCTTGGCCTTGAACACGAAGGCAGGTGGGCCAGTAATGGGTTCCCATCCTGGCTTGGTGCTTATGAGCTGTGCAACCTTCGAGAATTCACTTGACTTCTTTGACCTTCAGTTTTCTCATTTTAAAATAGAAACAATACTTCGAACTTCACAGGTGTTTCGGGAAGGTAACCACCGTAGTGCGGGGGAGGCGTCAGTCCCGTGACAGCTACAGCGGGCACCCGAAGCTGTCGGCCCCGTTCAGTCCGTGTGTGGGGGTCAGCCTTGCTGGGCAGCACCCCCATGTGTGGGCTGGGACTGTCCTGGCTGGTGAGGGAATCGCATACGGTTGTGCCTAAAGCCTTGAAAATGGGACCGTCTCCTTACAGGCGTGCATCACACTTTGACCAGAGCCTCTCAAGGGCTGTGTCCTGCTGCCCGGCGTCCTCCCTAACGGTAAGCATCGCCTGTAGCTGGGACGTTGAGGCCTGGAATGGAAGTCTCCTGTGGGGAGATTGACGACCTCTTCTCTCAGCCCCTTTTCTGGGCTCCCTCGGGCCCTCCCCAGTGCAGGGAGGCGCCGGCACAGGGCGCAGGGACCGCCTTCCTGGGGGCCTGGCCCCTGGCCTGGGCTGCAGTCCGTCCCCCAGGGGAGTCAGAGGCCAACAACCACATTGCTTCTGCTTTAGGAGGAAAAGACCCAGATGCCAATGTGCCTGCCTCATCAGCTGGGCGGCCGCCCTCCTGCAGGGATGGGCTCCTGAGTGCCAGCTGGGTCTGCCCTGCCTGTTGGTCACGGTGACAAAGCAGGCCCAGGGAGCCGGGAGCCCAGGGTGGATGGTTCCCCGGAGCGTCATTGTGGAGCGCAGGCGCAGCTACAAACAAAGCCTCTTCCAGTGCCTCCGAGCCTCCTGCGAGCCCCCTGCGGGGATAACACTTGCAAAGGCGCCTGAGGGAGAGGACACTGATCTCCGTTTCCTCCCACCCAAACCCTGGCCTGCTCTTCCCGTCCCGACTGTAAGGCCCCTGAGGGCAGGGAACGTGTCTGTTACTCCGCTGGGTCCTCTCCACGTCCGTGGCGCACACTCAGCCCAGGGTGCAGCTCACCAAGTGGCTCACACTGGTTTGCTCCCTGGCTGGCTTCCCACGAGCTTCGTATTCCTGGAGACGCTTTTCCACAGCTGGCCCCGCGTTAGCCCCACGTGACTGGACACGTGTCAGTCCCTGAAATGTTAGCACGGACGTCCTCCCCTGTGGGCAGGCCAGGGCGCAGCGAGCCTGCTCCAAACTCCTTGTTTCCTGTCCAGGGCACCAGGCAGCAGGGTCCCTCCAGCGGCCTCTCCTGTGCAAACAACCGAGAGGCAGCAGCTAGAGTTTGACCTCGGAGCCGCAGGCTGTCTGAGGGTCTACCAGGACCCGCTCTACCCCCCTCTGCAAACTCTGCTCGGTCCTGCAGGGTCCTGACTTCTATTTCCTTCCCGGGGCCCTCAAGAATTCTGATACGGCTCCTTCCTCACCTCAGCGACCTCGGGGAGGGAGTGACAACTCAGAATCTGATGCAGGTATTTGTTCTTCAGAGGAAAGTCTTCATGCAAAAGGGCTCATTTGATGTTTTGGGAACTTGCCAGGGACTGAAACGCAGCCAGTGTTTCCGTGTGTGTGTGTGTGTGTGTGTGTGTGTGTGTGTGTGTGTGTGTGTACATTCATCCTTGCTCTGTGTTAATACCAGGACACACATACACACACACACATAGGGAGGTTTTGGCCAAGTGTGAGGGGTCTCCATGTTATGAAGGAAATGAGTAAACAACTTTAACATTTTTGTTTCCCTCTGAGGCTTGCAAAGAAGGTGTTAAGAGCACAAGATTTAAATCATAAACTTTATTAAAAGCCAAACAGCCCGATGTGCAGCTCTTGCCAACTTGGACAGTCTTTGGGATAAAGCTCCACTGAGCTAATCCAGAAGGAATCAAGGGGTGGAAGACAGCGGTGGGGAGGCCGAGCCTGACCCAGCCCCCACAGGGGGCCCAGGAGGAAGGAGCAGGAGCCCAGGTAAGGCCTTTAAACTACTGACTCTTTTCCCTACCTTTCCTCAGACTATTTTCTTAACAAACAGACCTTGTTTATGCCTGGAGGACTGATGGCAAGGTAGGGCAGCGTCTCCTCTGGCAACTTCCCGAACTGGCCAGAATCACCCGCTGAGTAAGATGTGAGGGACCGAGAGGGAAGCGCCAATCACTCACCCGCTGGGCTCCTCTCCATCCAACCTGAGGGCGACCTCACCTCCAAACACTCGTTGCTTCTTTCCTGGGGGCAGGCACTACACTCAGCGTCTCACAAGACACAGAAATATGAGTAAGATCCCTGCTGGCAAGGACTTCTAAATCCAGATGAGGAATCGGAGCAAAGTCCTGAATCCGTGTTGAGCAATGCCATTCAGGCAGGGTCAGAGGGCAGGGGACCAACCGGAGAGCTTCCTTGGTGCAGAGGGGACCACTCTCACCTCCACACTCAGCTCCACGCCGTCCTCCCTGCGCCCTGCGCACTCCTAGCCCAGCTCCTGTCCTGGATCTGTTTCTGCTCCGGAGGACATTTCTGCACCACTAAGGCCTCTTGTGATTTTTGTCACTGGACTTGCACGTGCCTTGTCTCCCCTCTCGGCACAAGCTTGCCAAGGGCAGGAGCCATCGCTGCAGGCCCTGCAGCACCTGGGGCAGAAGCCACTCCATGCCTCACCTGACAGCTCTCCATCCCTGAACTGGCCTCTCTGGGCTCTTGGACCCGAGGGAGCCGCTGAGGAGCTAAAGACAACGCTGGTGCCAGGAGCGGGGAGGGAGCCTGTTAGTGGGCACGGGACTTTCTGGCTGGTTAGACTGAACAGCTTCAGGAGGCCCGCTGATCTTTCCTGTCTTAGCAAAAGTATTGCTTTTATCAGAAGGGGTCACAAACCATCAGCACAACGTGGGACTGGCTACAGAATCCTGCCGATCTCCACAGGGCAATTGCCCAGAGTAGGAGGGCCTTTGCCCAGAATCACTGAGACCCTCAAAGCTCCGAGACACGGGAGTGGGTCTGGCGGGACTTCATCTAATCCCCTGGGAATAGGTGTTTGTAGGAGTGTCCGTAAATAGCGATTAAATATTCTCAATGGGATATGTGTCTGCAAACCAGGGCTTCTGTTCAATGTAACGACTTCCTCCTGGAGCTTCTTTGGCTTCTCCCTCCCAAGAAAGAGGGGCCGCGCGCCATGACCTCACGGTGCAGCGAGGGCCCAGGGGCGACGCACAGGCTGCAGTGACAGCAGGGAAATGCCCCGGGACTGAAGGACGCCCGGGCCTGCTCCATCGCCCGGGGACAGCGCCTCCGGCCGCCCTGGCCAGCCCTTCCCAGCAGCGGGCCTTATCGCCTTCCTCCCCCACTTTCTCCCTCTGCTTAAAAAGATCCCACCGCAAAAAATGTCTTCTTCTCTTCTCCAAATGTAGCAACCAGATGAGGGCCCCCAGGGCCCGGACCCCTGGCCGCAGGAGCTGCTGCGCAGGGGCCACCAGAGTCACTTGGAGTCAGGCCTGTCCCAGCGGGTGGGGAGCAACTGGCCTGCATCTCCAGGACAAAATCCCGAGCCAGGTCGGCAGGGAAGTGTCCTGACCCAACAACCTTACTTATGCTCCGTGTCTCCCACCAGCTTCCCGTGGGATGCCTTTGGAAGTTTGCTCACCTGTGTTGGTCTCCAGGTTTGCATCAGTCACTGCTGACTGTGGGTAGCTTTGGCTCCCAGGGCAAACCCAGGTGGCCAGCCACACTGTGCCACCTCCCACATCCCACCTCTCACCTCCCCCCTCCTACCTCCCACCTCCCACCTCCCACCTCCACCTCCCACCTCCACCTCCCAACTCCCAACTCCCACCTCCACCTCCCACCTCCCACCTCCACCTCCCAACTCCCAACTCCCACCTCCACCTCCCACCTCCCACCTCCACCTCCCAACTCCCACCTCCACCTCCCAACTCCCAACTCCCACCTCCACCTCCCCCCTCCCCCCTCCCACCTCCCACTCCCACCTCCCACCTCCCACCTCCCACTCTCACCTCCACCTCCCAACTCCCACCTCCACCTCCCAACTCCCAACTCCCACCTCCACCTCCCACCTCCACCTCCCACCTCCCACCTCTACCTCCCACCTCCCAACTCCCACCTCCACCTCCCACCTCCCACCTCCACCTCCCAACTCCCAACTCCCACCTCCACCTCCCCCCTCCCACCTCCCACCTCCCACCTCCACCTCCCAACTCCCAATTCCCACCTCCACCTCCCCCCTCCCACCTCCCACCTCCACCTCCCAACTCCCACCTCCACCTCCCACCTCCCACCTCTACCTCCCAACTGCCAACTCCCACCTCCACCTCCCCCCTCCCACCTCCCACCTCCCACCTCCCACCTCCACCTCCCAACTCCCAATTCCCACCTCCACCTCCCCCCTCCCAACTCCCACCTCCACCTCCCCCCTCCCACCTCCCACCTCCACCTCCCAACTCCCACCTCCACCTCCCAACTCCCAACTCCCACCTCCACCTCCCCCCTCCCACCTCCACCTCCCACCTCCACCTCCCACCTCCCACCTCCACCTCCCAACTCCCACCTCCACCTCCCACCTCCCACCTCCACCTCCCACCTCCCACCTCCCACCTCCACCTCCCAACTCCCAACTCCCACCTCCACCTCCCACCTCCACCTCCCACTCCACCTCCCAGCTCCCACCTTCCCCCTCCCACCTCCCCCCTCCCACCTCCCACCTCCCCCCTCCCACCTCCCACTCCCACCTCCCACCTCCACCTCCCACCTCCACCTCCCACTCCACCTCCCAGCTCCCACCTTCCCCCTCCCACCTCCACCCTCCCCCCTCCCACCTCCCCCTCCCACTTCCCACCTCCCCCTCCCCCTCCCACCTCCCCCTCCCACTTCCACCTCCCACCTCCCACCTCCACCTCCCACCTCCACCTCCCACCTCCCACCTCCCACCTCCACCTCCACCTCCCACCTGCCACCTCCACCTCCACCTCCCACCTCCCCCTCCCACCTCCACCTCCCACCTCCCACCTCCACCTCACACCTCCCACCTCCACCTCCACCTCCCACCTCCACCTCCCACCTCCCACCTCTCACCTCCCACCTCCCACCTCCACCTCCCATCTCCCACCTCTCACCTCCCACCTCCCACCTCCCCCTCCCACTTCCACCTCCCACCTCCCACCTCCACCTCCCACCTCCACCTCCACCTCCCACCTCCCACCTCCACCTCCCACCTCCCACCTCCACCTTCACCTCCCACCTCCACCTTCACCTCCCACCTCCACCTCCACCTCCCACCTCCCACCAGCTGGGCGCCTCTTTCCTCACTGGCGGCACCCAGTTTGCACAAAGCAGCCCTGGATTTGTTGCTATTTTTCACAGTGGCCCTCTTTGAGTTTTAAAAATGAGAATTAGAAGGGAGTTATTTCTATGAATACCTCAACAGGAGGTTATTTATATGAGAACAGACAGACTCCTTGATCACCCGGCTGCCGAGATAAAGGGAAGGAAAGAACTCTTTATTAAGTGCTTCTGATGAGTCAGACACTGAGCTAGCCCTTTACATATGTTACTGGGGAGCACTGTCCACGTTTTATACAGATGTTGAATGAGGACATGGCCCACATCTGTTTTACCATCAGTGTATCCCTGTGCTTAGAAGAGTGGCTGGTACATTCTAGGTGTCCAATAAAATGTCCTCCATAGATGAACGGGAAGGAAACGGAGACTCTGAGCGGGATGCCACTGCCGTGGAGTCACACAGCTGGCCTCACGGACCCAGGCCTGCCTGCTCCCAGCCTACTCCTCCCTCCTCCTCCCCCGTCTTCCTCGTCTTCTCTGCCTGCAGCTTCTCTATCAAAGGCTACCCCTACATGGTATGGTGGTTCCTCAAAAAACTATACATGACACTCCCACATGATCCGCAGTTCCTCTTCTGTGTCTGTGCCCAAGGCACTGAAGGCAGGGTCTCAGGGAGACATTCATTCCAGCAGCATTGTTCATAGCCTGTGCCTACTGGTAGATGGATGGGTAAAACAGAACGTACGTATGATAGACTCTTACTCAGCCTTAAAAGGGAAGGGAAGTCTGACCCATGCGACAACATGAAGGGAACTTGAAGACATTATACTAAGTGATTCAGCCAGACACAAATAGCTATTGTCTGATTCCTCTTACAGGAGGTGCCGAGGGTAGGCAAATTCATACAAACAGAAAGTAGAATGGTGAGGAGCTGGGGGTGGGAATGGGGCGCGGTGTTTAATGGGGACAGAGTTTCAGCTTCGGATGATGAAAAAGTTCTGGAGATGGATGGTGGTGACCGTTGCACAGCTGTGTGAATGTACTAATGCCACTGATCCATACACTTAAAAAGGGTACCTTTTACGCTATGTAAATTTTATCACAATAAAAAATTAATTTAAGCCCTAACCGGTTTGGCTCAGTGGATAGAGCGTCAGCCTGTGGACTCAAGGGTCCCAGGTTCGATTCCGGTCAAGGGCATGTACCTTGGTTGCGGGCACATCCCCAGTGGCGGGTGTGCAGGAGGCAGCTGATTGATGTTTCTCTCTCATTGAAAAAAAAAATTTAATTTAAAAATAACAAATGCAGACAGAAAGCAGGATCGAGTTTTGTTGGGATGATGAAGAAGTTTGGGTACAGACTGGGGGTTATACAGCACGGACTGCATCCGGTGCCGCCACTTTGTACACTTACAAACGGCTAAAATCATAAATACCACGGTGTGCATTTTTACCACAATAAAATCGTCTTTTAATTTAAAGGCTACTCTCACGCCAAGTCCTTTCAGCCTTGGGCACTGTTTTGGTGAGTGTCACTCCCTAGTCTAGAATCTTCCAAAGGCTCCATTTGGCCAAGGATACAGCCCGAGCACCCCGGCCTGGCACGGCGGCCTGTCCACTGGCCTCCTCGGCCCCCAGCTCTCCTGGGCCTCCCACCTCCTTTGCTCAGCCTGGGCCCCCGTGCAGGGTCCCTGTCGACTCTAAAATTACACCTGCGTGCATCTTCCATTTTCCGACTGGAATAGGGCACAGGGAGGCTGAGCAAACTAACCTTTTGTTAATGTGCTTGATTTGGAGCAGAAACCTCCTGAGAAACGCACTTTGTATCAGAAGTGGAGAAAGGCTGCTTTCTGTTGAGGGCCTCCTGAGAGAGCAGCGGGTCGCCCTGACTTCCCCTCGGCACACCCCCCTCTTACTCTACAAGGCAGCCAGTTCTATTTTTGAGCAAATTTTTATGTTTGAAACTTTTCTTTATAGATTCATAGATAATTAGAACTGGAAAGAATTAAAAAACACAACAAAACCCGTCTCTTCATTTTAAACAGAATGAGGTCTAGAAATCTAAGCAATGTGGTCAAGGGCCCACAGACACTTGGTGGCAGCCCAGGTCCCTGCTCTCCAGCCCAGGCCGCCCTCCAAATGGACCAGGGCACCTCGGAGCTGGGCAACTTGGGCCAGCTAAGTCAGACGTCAGCGAGGGCCACCCTCCAGCCAGTCTGTCCTGCCTTAGCCCTGGCAGTGTCCCCGCAGCTGGGGGCCTCCCTGTCCACGGGCAGTAAAGAACGTGTCTTCCCTGAAGTTAACCCAAGAGTTAGACAGCTAGAGGCATGGCACAAGCAGGGCCTAGATCCCATCCCCCATCCATTTCTACCTCAGAAAGAGTCAGTCTGATCTCAGACACAGCAAAGATCGATGCTATTTTCTCCACCGAGGAATGGGTACCCAGGGGGCCTCCGGAGGAACCTTATCTCATCTGACTTACTAAGCTACTGTCACCATCTCTAGTGGAGATGGCAGAGGACCGGGCTGCAGCTTCCAGACTAACGCTCACTCGGAGCCTAAAGGTGCCTCAGCTCCGGGGTCGGTGGGGAGGCACCCAGTCCCCATGGGGAGCCCTGACCTTTCCCTGTTGCCTCCCTTGGTAACAAATTCACTGACTGTATCTGACAAAAAGGCTAATATTGTTCAACTTCATGCACAGCCTCTGGAATGGCTTGAGAAAAAGCCTAAATAACTTTCAAAAATGACTTTTGAACCCAACTGTAAAGCACATGGAATAAAATTTCAAATGAGCTATCATGGTATCTATGCATATAAAAGCCTAAGCCCATGGTTGGCAAACTGCGGCTCACGAGCCACATGCAGCTCTTTGGCCCCTTGAGTGTGGCTCTTCCACAAAATACCACGGCCTGGGCGAGTCTATTTTGAAGAAGTGGCGTTAGAAAAATTTGGCTCTCAAAAGAAATTTCAATTGTTGTACTGTTGATATTTGGCTCTGTTGATTAATGAGTTTGCCGACCACTGGCCTAAGCAACTCTTGCAACCGAAACAACCCAACGAACGACCGAACACGCTGCGTGGGGCAACCAGGCCAGCAGGGGTGTTAGTGAGGGATGACCAACCGACTGAGCAGCTGGCTGCGTGGGGCGACCAGGCCAGCAGGGGGGTTAGTGAGGGACAACCACACGACTGAGCAGCAGGCTGTGTGGGGCGATCAGGCCGGCAGGGGGGTTAGTGAGGGACGACCAAACAACTGAACAGTGGGCTGTGTGGGGCGACCAGGCTGGCAAAGGGGGAGGGCAGTTAGGGATGACCAGGCTGGCGGGGTGGGGGGGTCACTTGGGGGTGATCAGGCTGGCAGGCAGAGGCAGTTAGGGGCAATCAGGCAGGCAGGCAGGTGAGTGGTTAGGAGCCAGTGGTCCAGGATTGTGAGAGGGATGTCCAACTGCCGGTTTAGGCCTGATCCCCAGGATCGGGCCTAAACTGGCAGTTGGACATCCTCCAAGGGGTCCCAGATTGGAGAGGGTGCAGGCTGGGCTGAGGGGACCCTACCCCTCCTGTGCATGAATTTCGTGCACCGGGCCTCTAGTCTTAAAAATAAAAAGACTCTAAACTATTTTCAGTTTTAAATTTTGGCTCCATGCATGAAGAGACTGTGCAGGTTCCCCCTGATGCCTGGCATGAATGCAGGATGGCTGCTGAGTGGAAGGACTGGTGCCCACAATGACCTCCTCCCTGCCCTTTGCCCCTCTGGTCCCAGCAGACAATCCAATCAAGAGAAAATGAGTCTAACTTGAGTGAACCCATATTGGGTCCTAGTGTTTAATAATTTATTTTTAAAGTGTGTCCAGAAACACTTTAGTAACTTTCTCTAAATGTTTTGCTGGAGGTTATCATTGTTTTGTTTTGTTTTAATGTTGGTGTTTGAACCTCCAGAGTAGACGTGGGCAAACTTTTTCTGTAAAGAGCCAGCTATTAAGTACTTTAGTCAGGACCCCGGGTTTAGAGGGGTCACCACACTTAGTTTAATGCTCTACTATTGCCAGTGTGGAATTCTTAATAATTTTTTAAAACAAGAATCCCCACATTTTCATTTTGTACTACAAATTTTGTAGCCATTGTTGATCTCGGCTTTGCAGCTCATAGAGTCTCATGCAACTGCTCCACTGTGCTGAAGCAGCCCTAGGCAATATATAAACAAATGTGTGTGCTAATAAAACTTTATTTGTAGCCCAGCTGGTGTGGCTCAGTGGTTGAGTGTTGACCTATGAACCAGGAGGTTATGGTTCAATTTCTGGTCAGGGTATATGCCCAGGTTGCAGGCTCGATCCCCAGTGTGGGGCGTGCAGGAGGCAACCAATCAGTGATTCTCTTAATTGGTTGCCTCCTGCACAGTGAAGTATTCTTTTTTAAAAAAAAATTTTTTTTTACAACCACTTAAAAATGTAGAAGCCATACAAAAATATGCAGTGTGCTGGATTCAGCCCCAGTGGTACAGTTTGCCGACCTTGGCCTGGAGAAAAATTTGGGGATACCGTAATTTTCCTCTTGTCACAATTTGGGACAGTGGCCTGAATCCCTAGGACTTCACCAGCTTGCTCTGCACAGGCCATACAGGTACAGGAATGGGGTGTTGTCAAGAGTAGAGCTGAACCCAGTGTATGTGTCTACACTGCGGTGAAGAGGAAGGAAGTGTACCTGTCGGCAACACCTTTGCAGCGAATTCACCTATTCCTTCTGACACCCTGCATCTGACCCTGCTAAGGAGGCTCGCCCCCACTTCCTTGCACCTCCCCCCTCACAATACAAGGCCGCTTTCCTCTTGAAGTTGTGGCCCGGGATCTGCTGCTGCCTGACCAGCGAACAGGAGGGCACCCGAGGCCTTGGCATGACAGGCAGCTGACTCCGTCCGTAGAGCCTTTCACAAGGACTCCACGTGGTTTTCTGTGGAGCGAGGTCAGAGCCCAGTCTGACTCCGGGCGCCAGGGCTGAAGGGCTGAAGGGCTGAAGGGCAGCCAACACTTCCCTCTGAAAGGCACCCCTTGAGAAGATGACGCCTCTCACGAGGGTTCCCGGAGTCCTTTGAGAAGCACCCGGAGAGCGGCTGCTCCTGCTCACTGTCTTTGACGCACGCTCCCTTCCAGTCATCTGAGTTTCACAGACATGTCCTCCCGCTGTCGTGTCTCCTCAAACCTCAGCGCTGACTGATGCTATGAAAGGCGATGAGGTCAGGCCTGCTCACATCAACAGCCCAGCCCTTTCCCCAGCCACTAATTTTTCTTCAGTTACACTTTCGGTCGCTCCCTCCTAATTGGCTCATCCCAAGAGATGGATGACCACAGCTATGAGCGCCAGCGTCTGAGTTCATTCCAGACGTGGGCCAAGTCAACCCCCCAAGGAAGGTGATAATTGCCGAAGGACTAATCAAGAGGAGAGAGGTGGGTGGGTGGGCTATTGTGAAAAGATCACACATCCTGGGTCTTTCATAACTTAAACTTCTCCACAAAAGGAGAGAAGCAGAAAGCCCTGCCCTTTGGGCTCAGTTGGTTGGAGCATGGACCCATATACCACAAGTTGTGGGTTTGCTTCCTAGCTGGGGTGCATACGGCAGGCAACCAATTGATGTTTCTCTTTCCCATCGATGTTTCTCTCTCTCTCTCTCTCTCTCTCTCTCTTCCTCTGTCTAAAATCAATAAAAAATTAAACATTAAAAAGAGAAGAAGAGCCCTAACCTGTTTGGCTCAGTGGATAGAGCGTTGGCCTGTGGACTGACGAGTCCTAGGTTCGATTCCAGTCAAGGGCATGTACCTTGGTTACGGGCACATCCCCAGTAGGACGTGTGCAGGAGGCAGCTGATCAATGTTTCTCTCTCACTGATGTTTCTAACTCTCTATACCTCTCCCTTCCTCTCTATAAAAAAAATCAATAAAATATATTTAAAAAAATAAAAAAATCAATAAAATATATTAAAATAAAGAGAGAAGGGAGAGAAACCAAGATGGCGGCATAGGTAAACACCTAAACTGCTGCCTCGCACAATAATTTCAAAACTACAACTAAAAGACAAAACAGACATCATCTAGAAGCAGAGGAAGGCTGGCTGAGTGGAAATTCTACAACTAGAAGGAAAGAGAAAAGCACACTGAGACTCACAGGAGCTGCAGGAGGCAGAGGTACTGAGACGTGCGCTCGGAGAGGACTGGTAACTGAGTACACGGCTGGCTTTCTCAAGCGGGAGGGAGACAAAAGCTCCCGACTGCTCTGAACTCCAGTTCCGGGCAAGACTCTGGGAACCCAGACTCATAGGGGATGAAACTGGACTGTCAGGAAAGAGAAAAGCACACTGAGACTCAGAGCAACTGCGGAAGGCAGAGGTACCGAGGCGCGTGTGTGCGGAGAGGGCAGGCAACTGAGTACGCGGCTGGCTTTCTCAAGTGGGAGGGAGACAAAAGCTTCTGACTTCACTGAACTCCAGTTCTGGGTGAGACTCTGGGGACCCAGACTCATTCAGGGAGAAACTGGACTGTCTGGCAGCGGGCGGAACTTGAGGGTGGCTTTCTCTCAGAGGTGCTTGCAGTGATTACCATGGGACACTGTGACACAGGGGCCTATTAGGGCAGGGCTGTCTGCTCCGCCCTGAGACTCCGCCCCATCCAAGCTGAGCACAGAGGCTTTTGCAAGTCTTGTCTCATAAGGGTGTCTCTAGCACAGAAGTTCTCCCAGCGTAGACACAGCTGATCCTCACAGCCAATTGGCCTGGAGGTCAGTTCCTCCCAGTGATACTAACAACAATCAAGGCTTATCTACAACAAGACTGTACACACAGCCCACAAAGGGGTGCACCAAGAGTGTCCACCTCAGGTAACTGGGGAGGCTGAGCCACTGGGCCCTATAGGACACCTAGCATACAAAGCCACTCTATCAACTTAGGGAAGCAGCCAAAATGCGGAGACAAAGAAACAGATCACAAATGAAAGAAATGGAGGAAAGCAAAAGACTGGAGATAGAGTTCAAAACCATGGTTATAAGGTTTTTCAAGAATTTTCTAGAAAAGGCCGATAAATTTAGCAAGACCCTTGAGGATATGAAAAAGGACCAACTAGAAATTAAGCATACACTGACTGAAATAAAAAATATTATACAGAAATCTAACAGCAGACTAGAGGATCTCAAGAATCAAGTCAAAGATTTGAAATACAAAGAAGCAAAAAACACTCAACCGGAAAAACAAAAAGAAAAAAGAATCCAAAAATATGAAGACAGTGTAAGGAGCCTCTGCCTCACCACACCAGCCTCGCCGTGCCCACCCGCCCCACCCGCCCGCCGGCTGCCAGCTTTGCTTCGATCGAAGCCTGTGGGCCGCGGGGGAGGGACTGAGAGGTGCTCCATGCACTTCATAGTGACCGGTCGTTTGGTCGTTATGGCACTGGCTTTTTATAATACAGATTAATCATTGTATTATTTTTCATGCAAACAACTGTAAACCTACTTCTGCCCCACCAAGTACAATAGTAAGTTTTCACACCAAGTACAATAATTCCTCCCACTTTATTCTTCCAAACCGAGTGGATTTTAAGATAATATTCCCCCTAGATTTCATTCTAGGCTCAGATAATAAGCACAGGAAATTCAACATAAATTAGGTGATTTGGGAAATTTCTTTAGGAACGTGGAAAAAGGTGTGTTTTTCCTCCACAAAAATGGATGAGCACATTTTCTCTTTTTTATGTTTTTTTTTTCTTATTATGGTAAAATATGTATAACATAAAATTTACCATTTTAACCATTTTTAAGTGTATAGTTTAATAGTGTTAAGTACATTCACATTGTTGTGCAACCATCCAGCTCAAGAACTTTTCATCATCCCCACCGAAACTCTACCCATTGAACCAGGGGTCCTCAAACTATGGCCCACGGGCCACACGCGGCCCGCTGAGGACATTTATCCGGCCCGCCAGGGGTTTTTGCCGCCGCTGCCTGTCCTGCTTAGCAGCCGACTTAACAGTGTGCATAGGAATTTGTTCATAGTTTTTTTTTTAATTATAGTCCGGCCCTCCAACGGT
Organism: Cnephaeus nilssonii; assembly: GCF_951640355.1. Classification (NCBI taxonomy): domain Eukaryota; kingdom Metazoa; phylum Chordata; class Mammalia; order Chiroptera; family Vespertilionidae; genus Cnephaeus; species Cnephaeus nilssonii. The sequence continues at coordinate 91,853,859 of NC_137077.1, forward strand.
CTGAGGGACAGTGAACTGGCCCCCTGTTTAAAAAGTTTGAGGACCCCTGCATTAAACAATAATGCCCACTCCCTCCTCCCCCGGCCCCTGGCAACCAGCGTTCTATCTTCTGTCTCTATGAGTATGATGACTCCTCATACAAGTGGAATCATACAATATTTGTCCTTTTACATCTGGTTTATTTCACTGAGCAAAATGTCTTCAAGTTCTGTCCATGCTGTACCTTGTGTCAGAATTTCATTTGTTTTTAAGACTTAATAATATTCCCTTGTATGTTTATACTGCATTTTGTTTACCATTCAGCAGTCAATGGGCATTTGAGTTGTTTCTACCTTCTTGTCTATTGTGAATAATGCTCCTATGAACATGGGTCCCTGCTCTCAGTTCTTTGGGGCATGCACCTAGACTGGACCATTCTCTCATGCCGGACTCTGGAGTCATTTTTGTCAAGACCCCAGGGGCCATCAGCCAGTGGGTCCATTGGGCCACTAGGGGGAGCTCTCCACTCCGGGATTTGGTGGCGTCTGGCTTTCTCTGCAGCCTCTCGTTTGGTTGAGGAGAGAAAGGAAACAGATGGAACTGAAGGAAACAGCAGCCTTTCCTCGCTCCCAGAGGCCCTTTCTCAGGGGTTTGGCCCATTCGCAGCCTGAGCAGCCTTCAGGGTCTGGTTCCCTGCAGTTCCAAGAACCACCTCAAAATTACTTTATTAAAAGCAACCTGTCTCTGGCCCCAGGAGTGACAGGTTGAGATAAAAATCAAAGAAATGCCCTTTCCTCAATTCTTAGTTTGGGAAAAATTGGTCTCCTGTCTCGTAATGAACTTGGACAGATAACATATCAAAAGCATGTTAACTTCCTATGTTTCTCTCACGTTCTGCAGCCTCACTCTCCCCCTCCATTCTCTATAGCGTTAGGGCCAGAGTAGACCTCCTGTCCCTGAGCAGCTGTATGGAGGCAGGAGGTATGTGGGGACTTGGGGCAGAGAGTTTGGCCTAAACAGCAGCAGGGATTCTCGGTGTCTCTCCAGATGGGCTTTTCTAAACTTGTGTGAAGTCTGCCCCAGGCCCCTGTTAGCTGCGAAACTGTGGGTAGGTAACTTGGGCTTGCTGGCCTCTGTTTTCTCATCTGTAAAATGGGAAATGATTGTGCCGACCTCATAGAGTTGTCGTGAGGATTAAATTCCTTAGCACATCGTAAGCACGCAATTGGTTCTTATGATTGTTGTCCTGATGTTATAATTCTCCTGGAGAAGTTAGTGCTGAATTGAGGCAGGTGTCCTTGCACACACTTCCTCACACCACTTGCCAACATAACATAGAAAAACTAACATTTATATGGTGCGTGCACTTGACAAAACGCCCTCATTTAAGAACCATGGAAACTGAAACCCAATAGCTTTTCCTGAGGGCTGGACTCCAGGTTCTGGATTCTGCTGGAGAAGGAGCTCCTTCCCCCACTCACAGAACACCACCAGCCCCACCGCAGCCTCAGCCTGGGCCCGAGGGGAAGGTCCTGGAACACCCCGGGGCTACTCGAGGGAAAGCAGAGAGGAAAGCTGGGCCTGGCTTGGAAGAAGCCGGACGTCTCCTTCCTCTTATCCAAGTTGGGACCAAGGACCAGATAAGGTCACTTCACCTCCTTACTCCCCTCTCTCAGCTGCCCCCTGGAGCAGAGAAGTGGTCCAAAGGGGAGTCGCAGAACCAGCGGGTTCAGTGGTTCCCCACGTTGTTGGAGCAGCCCTGGTGTGAGGAGGTGGTTGACGGAAAGGACAGCACAACCCGGGCCCCAGCCCCAGGATCCAAGTTTACACCTGTGTGTGCAGCTGCTAAAAACATCCTTCATCGCGTCCAGTCCCCAGTCCCTGCTGGCCCCCCTGAGACTGGAAATGAGGCTGCAGTGGGGTTGGGGTGTAAGTGGGTGCTGGCGCTGCCTGTGTGGAGGAGACACCCCCCTCGGCAGCACGGACCTGGAACCCACTCTTCGGCAGTGATGGCGCTGCAGACCCGCGGCCACTGAGGGCTCCTGTCAACACCCTCCTTGGCCTCTCTTCCCTCCTCCTGGCCTCGGACAAGGTCAAGGCTGAGATCATACCCTTTGTTTCAAACAGGGGTGAAAGCTCAGGCGGGGGCCCTCCAGCCCTTGTGTCTGCGCTGAGCAAGCCTCCCTGCAGCCCACTCGGGCCCTCTTGCACCCCCGGGGGGCACCTCGACCTCCTCCTCCTTGGAGACTTCTATTCCTCCACTGATCCTGGCCCAGCGGCCAGCCTGCCTGCCGAGGCCTCCTCTCCCGCCACATGAACACATGTGCTCGGTCTGTGGAACAAGTGAGCATCCTCTGTCCGCTGGGTCACTGTCCTCAGCCCGCAGGGCCAGCAGGGCCGTGCTGAGGGTTCTGTAAGTGCAAAGGGAGAAGGTTTCAAAGTACTGATTGTGACCAGACTCCTTCTGACCCTTTCATTGTTAGAACGAAGGCATCTTTAAAACACACACTCAGAACACCTCCCCGGGAGGGAAAATCCCGAGGAGCGGGACGGGTTTGATTACCTGGGCCTTCGCTGTCAGCTTCTGGAGACCCTGTCCCTGTAACTCACTGCAGACCCAGAGGGACATTGAAACTAAGGAAGCCAAGCAAGCAGCGCCCGGCCTGCTACCGCTGGCGGGTGGTGAGGGAGCCCGAGCAGAGCACCTTAGGGAGGGCCTGGAGGAGGCAGCTGCCTGGGTGGTAGGATCGAAAAGCTGGGAAGGTTCCCGCCGGCTTCCCCACCGACCCCAGGGCCCCAAATATGCCCTCCGCTCAGATGCCGTGGCGCTGAGATTCTTCCACTGGAGGATCGTCTGCTGTGGATCTGGTAGCCTTTCTGTTCCCAGAAATCCCTGCTTAAAATGCACCACAGATGGCAGCCCACGAATGAAATGCAGGTGGGGATGCAGGTATGGTTCCCAGGCTACAAGCGAGGCAGAAAGGAAATTAAAAGGCGAGGTCGGAGTGTGGGCATAAAACAGGCCTGCAGCCTGTGCGGGAGGGCTCTCCACTCCCCGGGCAGGTCAACTCTTGCCCTGTTCTCTCCTTATCTGTTTCCCTACCACCTACTCGTGCTTGGGAAGTGCCAGGCAGCACCTCCAGCACGCTACTGAGGCTATAGAAACCAAAGGGACTTTCCTGTTCATTGTTCTCTAAGCATCGGAGGCCTTGAGGCCCGTTTTGCATCTTGAAAGGAATAGGCGATACTGAATGTCCTTTCAGTCTCTTTGCTAAGCAGTCATCTTTCTCTGTCTCACTGTCCTTCTGGCCAATGCATGGAGTCTCAGGAAGGACTTCCAGGAAGGGAGAGATGTTAGCGTGTAATTAACACTGTAGCTGGTTGTTATTTTGTGAGTCATTTTTATTGATGAAGATATTTGAGAAACTCAGGGATTGATGCAGCATGCTGGCTAGTTACGTGTTAGGACCACATTCTCGCATAACTATGTAGAATGAACAATTCAGAGGACAAGGGAGGGTGTTGGGCTAAATGACCTAAGTTTTAACATTCTGAATGTTCAACAATTGTCCTTTATAATGATGCATTCTCACTTGTCACTGCCTCTTGTGGAATGACCATTTTTCCTCACACCAAACAAGTGCTTCAGGTAGGAGACTGCCTAGCAAAGCACCCCATCTCAGAGAGCGGATTCAGGAGTTTATAAATGCCTTTGATGATAATTACGGGGAGACAAGCCATCACTTACCTTGAGATGTTTGGATTGGCTGTGGATTTTCTTTATCATCCTTATTAGTACCACTGAGCAAAAGTGAACTCTCCAACTCACGATGGCAATGGCGAAGGCAGAACTAGAACCCAGAACCCAGTCTTATTCAGGCTGAACACGCCGCACGCTGTCCTTGCTAAGGCCAGGGTAGGAAGGAATCGGCTGGTGAGAAACCAGGCAGGTTCCAGCTCTACCCACCCTCCACCTCCATTGCAATGTAGCACGAGGAGCTTAACGGGGACCTTTCGTGGGCCTTAGGGAGGGCGCCCCGCCTTCTCCGGTTTACACTGTACATTTCAGCAAGAGCCTCTCCCCTCCTAGGAGGCTTGCTGTGTGCTGCACCTTTTTGACCTCGCGGCCGGGTCTCAACCCGGTTCAGAATCACCTGTGTGACCTTAACAGCCCCAGACCACCGCTGGGCACAGTTAGGCCTGCGGTGCAGCCCGGGAATCTGTGAGTAACATTCTCTCCCGGGAGGTTCTGATAAGCAGCAATTCACCCATCCGTGCCCTAGGAAGCCTCCCAAGGAACTATTTTGGACCAAATGACCTTGAGATGCCCTGTGGTCTGGCACAGGGTGTCTCCCACAGGCACTTCAGGCTTCCCAGGGGGGGGCTCCTCATAGCAAAGCGCTCTGCTTTCCTCCCCTCTCGCTCCTGCCTTTCTGACACCTAACCGTCCTCACCAACCGGCTCCTGCTCCTGCGAGGAGGAAGAAAGGGGTGCCTCAGGCTCTGGAATGTGAGCCCCCCTCACTGAGCTCCTGGCCTCCTCTCCGCCCACCCCTTTCTAACAACAGGAATGTCTCACCCTCCTCACTTTTCTTCTCTCTGCTTTCAAGCGTGTCCAGGGTTCCCTTATTGTGGAGACCGCATCACTGGACCCCAGGGCCCCTTCCCTCCTGAAGCCCCCCTCTTCCTAGTTACACTCCTAGGGATTACCCACACTCCCTCACCCTCTTCCCCCTTGACCCCTGGCTGCTGGCTTTCAGCGTTATCAGTTCACTCCACTGAAACTGCCTCTCCAGCCACCCTGACCTTTAACCCCCGTCCACTTCACTATTTCTTGCTGTCAACACTCGGATGCCCCCACTGACATTCAAATGGAATGTAGATGAAGTCAAATTCATTGTCTCCCATCCACACATCCGTCTTCCCCCATTTCCCCCTTGACTCAATCACAAATCCACGGAGCGAGGACCCTGAGGCCCAGAGAGGGAAGGCTCTGCGCAAGGGCAGGAGCCCTTCAGGAAGGGATGGGTGAGCCCAGGCCTCCACCCTCGGTCCCGACAGCCTCAAGCTGCCAGGCTCCTGCACCAGGCGGGCACCTGTCCGTGTTCGTTCCCATTTGCGCATACCCAGGCCAGAGCCCATGAGGGTGGTGTCCTGTCTTCGTTTCCTCCATAATGCCCGTCAGTACGGAGTCCACGGAAGGACTGTAGTCAGAGTTGAGAAGGAAGGGGAAGCAGGAGGGCCATGGGGGTGCTGGAGACGCAAACGGAAATCAGCACTTCGTGGGGACTACAACCCAGATGGTGCTGCATTTTTAGTCAAGCATTGGAGCCGCTGACTACCAGGACCACGTTCTTCAGAACTGCCCCCGGCCTCCTTCCTGGGCCTTGACCAGCGGCGCCGACGGCGTGACGGAACTCTTCCCCCCATCACTGGCTGACTCTGGGCTTGCGGTGTGTAGTGACCCTTCTGCTGCTTCATCCTAGACATTGTTACAGCAGCAATTCACTCAGAGAACTATTTAGGAGCCTGTCTTCTCCTGGGAGAAAAAATGGGGTCACAATCCAGGAGTTCAAGGACTGAGAGTAACATTAGACTGTCTACACGGAAAGCCAGGTCTATTAACTACTGTTACTATTTATTGAGTACGTACTGTATGGAAGGCATGGCTCTTGGTTTCTTTAGCTGCACTGTCCTATTTCGCTCTCACACTCCCAGGAGGAAGGTTATCTTACCACCACTGCTTTCAGATGAGGAAACAGCCTTAGGGAGATCGGGGTCTGGCTGGAGATGACTAAGGTAGTGAGTCTGGCTTCCCCGGGCTTGGCCCGGCGCCGCCTGCTCAGTAACCACACTAGACCTCCTCCCTGGGGAGCTGTTGCCTCTCTTTGGGGGACAATTGGTCAGAAGGGAGCCCTCCAAGTGAGACGAGCAGGACTAATGAATCTCAGTTAAGATAAAAATGTATTGATAAAAGCAGTTTATGAACTGGTACGTCCTCTGCACACATTAGGTGTTAAGACTGTCAATAGCCCTTCTCCTGCCTTTATGCAAACCCCTTCAGCTGCCCGGTCCTTGGCGGGAACATTTCCCCTACAGTGGACGGCAGTTTCCTTCTTACCAACCCGTGGCTTCAGCTCTTAGAGTTCCCTTTATCCAGATGTCCCAAATGGCTCCTGCCTCCCTGTGGGGTCATCTATGGACAGCGTTTGGATATTTAGGTCAGAATCTATCAGTTTTGTTAAGCCCTCCGTTTTAGAAAAACGTCTAGGTAACAAGCACAAAATGAACACTGAATCACACAGACAATAGAGGCAAAGTTGGGATAAAAGGGTTATTAGTTTTGCCTCCCTGTCTTGTTCTGGGCTTCAAAGGCTCATCAGGCTATTTCCCCCGAGAAATTTCCCATGCATCCCCAAGGCCCTTTGATAGGGGCCAGAGAAGCCGCCTGGGAGAAGGTGGGCCTCTCCAGAAACAGGGGTGCACCAGCAGCAGGAACGGCAGCGACACCTGAAGCTCTTCCTCCTGGTGTTGGGCTGGGGAAGGGAACAATTACCCTAAGATGCACTGCCCCAGGGTGGGAGGGCAGCCGAGGTGTACCCCCACAGGAAGGCCCCAGAGAGCTAAGGAAATGGAGGACACTGGCTTCCCTCTTACTCTTTCCGACAGGATTTTCCTTCGGCATTCTGGCGTGGAAGAGACCTCTAAGTGTGGCTGATGGCTCGGGAGGGCATGACAAGGAAGAAGGAAACTTGTCTCCAATAAACAGAGCAGGAATCCTTACCACTTTCCATAGGTCCAGATACGTGCTTTTTTCTTTCTTTGTTTCAACCACAAATGCCAAGTTGGGATGTGTTTTATTCAGGGAAGAAGGCAAGAGACCCCACCCAGCAATCACAGACCAAACATGGTGAGAGCTCTCTCATTCCCACCAGCACTTGCCCCCGGGGCTGGCTGTGGACTCCCCAGCAGCTCCGTGACTCAAGCAATGGGGCGCTCACCACTTCCCTTGGGAAGCTGGCCCAGGGCTCCTCGCTGCGTGTTTTCCCAGCTGCTCCGCCACAAGCTCCTTTCCTGGGGGCACTGCCGCTCCCCTTCCTGGGCCACGAGGCTTGACTCATCTTGGACGGAGATGGTGGGAGGTGGAGGGCTACGTGTGGGACATTAGCTGGCGTTGCATCCATCTGTCACCTGCTCTCCTCCTGGGTTGTCAGAGGGAGACCAAGCAAGGTTGTCCCTTCTTGTGCTCATTCTAGACCCCAAATGAGAAGTTTGTCCCCTACCCCAACCTTCCTCCTTTAGGCTGGGAACTGGTCTCAGTCATCTCTGTGTGCTTGGGGTCCATAAATGTGTGTATGAAGCGAATCCCCAAATTCTCCCAGGTTGCATCCCAGAACGACCAGGGCCTCCTAGACAAGGCCTTTCCTTGACCCCCCCACAAAGATCCCAGCCTCAGAGTCCACGCTTTATTCTGAGGAGAGGAACTGGGCATGCTTTTAATGGGACAAAGTGGATTCTAAGCTTTTATGTCTGCTTTAGACCAGCTCTTCTCCCTGTCCGTCTGTCCCCAGAGATAAAGCCTTGAACTAGCCCCCCTAGGTGAAAACAACACCCCCCCCCCCCCCCACTCCCCAGCAGTTATAGACCACTCATTTAAGGTTCCTGGACCTGGTCTCATAAACCCCATTCACTGTGAGGTGAGAAAGTCATAGTTTGCCTCCGGCCCAGGCCAACACAGTTCCAAGGAAGCTTTTCCCTCTAATTAGTCTGGTGTTTGCTAAATCAGCTCTTAGTTTCCTTATTGTAAAAAAGGGGAGGACAATAGCTCCTATTGCCAACCCATTGTGCTGGGCTCCTGCTCCCTCTTTCCCTCACTCTCCCTGCAGCCCCTAGCCCACGGAAAGGGGAAGACTGTCTCCTTGTTTGGTTACTAATTAAGAAAAGGCAAAACCTAGGATTATTTCTATTGTTGTTTCTCTCCCCCCCCCCCCCCCCACACTGTACTGCTTTCAAAGGCAATTTCTTTAGCAGGCGGCCTCCGACGTACTCAGGGAAGAGATGGGTTTCAAACTGTAAAAGAAAAGGCAGTTGGAGAGCAGGCCTCAAAGGTGCTGGCTGCTCCTGGTTGGCCCCTGACCAGAGTCTGGAACAGGGTCCCGGAGCTGGGGCTCAAGCACCTGCATCCCCTGGGACCTTGGCAAACTCCCTTTTGGGCAGGTCACCCTGGGGTGTTAAGAGGACTTGGAACCCCAATAAAAGTATTGAAACTTGTGTCTGAGCTGAGGCTAAAAACTGGACTCTAGTGATATTTTCAGGCCACTGGCTCCCTTTAGTGACTATGGACTGATGGTGCCGCTTTCCTGAGTCTTGGTTCTCCCCCCCCCCCCCAAAAAAAAAAATCAGGTGAATAACTCAACCTTAAAGCTGTCAGAAGTGATGAGAGAATGCGTTGGAAACATTTTTCTTGGTGTGCCCCCCGCCCCCCGCCCCCGCCCCCATCAAATTTCCTGTCCCTGAAGTCTCTTGCTGGGTGCTGTAGGCAAAGGTCAGGGCAGGAGAGGCATGGCTTGGGTTGGTAAAGCGGAAATAACAGATCACTCTACTGCTTCGGGGGGATTCGAAGGAGGATAAAGCGCGAGCAAGAGTTTGGTGTAAATATAAGAGCTCCTGAGCTAACTCTCTCCCCTCAGAGCCTCCAGTTCCGCAGCCCCTGCGGTAGGTGTTCCCGGCCGGGGTGCTGGGCGCCCGGGGGCTGCTGGCCGGGCACCGCCCGCGGTCTGCTCGGGCGCCGGGTCCAGGTCCCAGAGCAGGAGGCGGTCGGGGCTCCGGGTTGCGGAGGGGGTCGGGGAGGGGGCCGGGCGGCGGCTCCCCATGCACACCCCCGTCCAGGCCCGGGCCGCTCCGTCCAGAGGCCGAGGGAGGAGTGGTGTCCGCCCGGGCGGCAGGGCAGGTGCGGAGGTCACGGTCCCAGCGCTGGGAGGAGCCCCGGGAGGGGGTCGGGGCTCGCGGGTGGGAAGGAGGGAGCCGGCCCGCGCGGCGGCCGGGGGCGGGGAGGCGGCGCGGGGGCGGGGCGGGGCGGAGGCGGCGGGGCTCGGATCCGCTCGCTCGGCGCCCGCCCGGCACTCCCAGCCGAGCCGCGGCCGTCGCCCGCCCGCCCGCAGCCGACTCGGCCGAAACTTCTTGGGGTCCCGCGCTCCGGGGGGGAGCGTGCAGCCCAGCGACGACCGACGGCTGGGCGGGAGCCGGGCGTCCAGGGCCCGGGGCCTCCCTCCGCGCGGCGCGGGCTCCGCACCCGACTTTCCCGCCGGCCGAGCGCGGGGTCCCGGGCGCAGAGCAGGGGGCCCTCCCGGCGGCAGGAGCGAGCGCGGACGCCCAGGGCCGCGGCCGCCCGGGCCGGGCAACGCGCATCCCGCGGAGGCGGCCCGGGCACCCGGCCCGGCGGGACCCGGAGCGGAGCGCGCCCGGCGCGGATGCGGAGTCCGGCGCGGCGGCTGGAGCAGCCTGCCCGCTGAGGGGAGCGGCCCGGCCCCCGGCGGCCCCGGGCCTCCGCTCGCCGCGCCCGGCCGACCCGGCGCAGCCGTCGCTGGAGGAGCCGGAGCCCGCGAGCCTGACGAGCGGCGGGACAGGCAGGTAAGCGCCGGCTGCCCGCTGCGGGAGAGGGGCGCTCGCGGGCCGCCCCAGCCCCGGCCCCCCGGCCTCGCCGCGCGGAGACGCCCCTCCGCGGCTCCCGCCTCCGAAACTTCCGAGCGCCCCCGGTTCCGCCCCCTCGGCGGCCGCGGGCGCTCGGCCCCCGGAGCGCGGAGCGACTAGGGGTGCCGGGAGCGGGCCCGTCAGGTGGGGGCAGGGGGCGCGGAGAGGGAAGGGGATCCCCCCCCCCCGGCCGCAGACAAAGCTGGGGCCGCTCGCCCCTCCAGCCGTGTGCGGCGCGGGGCGCGGGCAGCGAGGGTCGGGGTTTCCCTCCCGCTCCCGCTGCTCGGGCGCCGGCGGCTCTCGGTCCCCGAGGGGTGGACGTCTGAGGAGGTGGCCGGGAGGTGCCGCCCTCCGGCGGGTGCGCGGACTTCCCGGGGCCCTGCGGGCGCCGGTCCGGGAGGCGTGAGCCCCTCCGATCTCCTCGCTCCGTTGCTGGCGCGGTCGGGCCCAGCTGGAAGGCTCTGCCTGCGGTCCGCGCCCGCGTCGGCCCGGCTGAGCGAGCACCGCGTCTGGCCGACTTCAGCGCCCGGAGGAGTTAGTTCGGTGCCTGAACTCCTGCCTGAGCCCAGAGCAGGTCCAGCCCGGAGTGGGGTCAGAGGTTTCCGTTGTCTTGCATCGCTCCTCCGCTCCTGGTGCACACCTATTCCTGCCCCGCGAGAATGGGGAAGTTACCTCTTTCTCCGTCTTCTCGGGGACCCTCAGGCATGTTTGGCCATGCACTCAGTCAGGGCCAGATTTCCGAGATATTTTCGCCCTCCTCCTCCACTCACGGTGAGAGATGATGGTTCCGTTTTACCGAGAGGAAAGCTGAGGTTGCCCAGTCCAGGGGGCGGGTTCCCAGCTTGAATGGGGGCACTTGCTCTCCACCCCCAACTCCCACTGCCTTCACTGCTTTTGCCACCTGGCCCCGTTGGCAACAGCTCTCAGTGACTACCACCCTGGGCAGGGTTTCATCCTGGTACCTGGAGGCGAAAGGTTCAGGATCACGTTACCAATCCCTGACTGCTCTAGTCACCAAGACGGTGCCCGCTAGACAGAGCTGTGATGGGACATCTGTGTCATGCCGTCTGTGTGGGTGCAGAAACCTCTGGGTCAGCGGGGCAGGGTCACACCCCCTGGGGCACGTCTGTGTCCGTCCCTAAGGCAGCAGAGCGCCCGGGAGCAGCGGGCACGCCCTCAGAAAGCCTGAGGACCCTTTCCTGGTGCCAGCCACTCCTGCTGCCGTCTGATTTGCCTGTGGGTTTCAAAGGCCAGACTGCTACACTCTGGCATGGGTGAGTGGGTGCTGGCCCGAGTTTATGCCCACACACCTGTCCAGGTACAGACACACCAGTCCTGGCGAACACACCGACCTAAGGCAGGTGGAAGGCTGAGTGGTGGTTTTCCTCCATTTCAAAATAGTGTCTCTGTGACACAAAAGGTCTGGGGTTGTAAATAGAGAAGAAGCCGTGTGTAAGGAAAGGCAAGGCCGAGAGGAGCGATGCCGCTGGGCTCTTGGTGGTGCCGTCAGGCCCGGGGGTCCAGGGAAAAGAGGCGGCTTAACACCAGCTCTCCCCACTCCCAGCTCAGCCGGAGCTGACACCAGGATAGGAGGGAGTGGAGCAAAGGGACCTAAAGAGTCAATATGGGTTGCCCTAGCCCTGTGGTCGGCAAACTGCGGCTCGCGAGCCACATGCGGCTCTTTGGCCCCTTGAGTGTGGCTCTTCCACAAAATACCACGGCCTGGGCGAGTCTATTTTGAAGAAGTGGCGTTAGAAGAAGTTTAAGTTTAAAAAATTTGGCTCTCAAAAGAAATTTCAATCGTTGTACTGTTGATATTTGGCTCTGTTGACTAATGAGTTTGCCGACCACTGCCCTAGCCGGTTTGGCTCAGCGGATAGAGCGTCGGACTGCGGACGGAAGGGTACCGGATTTGATTCCGGTCAAGGGCACGTACCTCGGTTGCAGGCTCCTCCCTGCCTCCCTGGCCCGGACCCTGGTCGGGGCACATGCAGGAGGCAACCAATCAATGTGTCTCTCTCACATCGATGTTTCTCTCTGTCTTTCCCACTCTCTTCCCCTCTCCCTAAAAATCAATGGAAAAATATCCTTGGGTGAGGATTAACAAAACAAACAAACAAACAAACAAACAAACACACAAAAAAGTCAATATGTGGATAAGTAGCTTAAGGGTAGCCCTGAGCAGCAATTCCTTCTTTTCCTAAAGAAAATCAGACTGAGGGCGTGTGATACACTTGGGGGGTCTGCCTGCCAGGGGGGCGGGAGCCAGAGCTGGCTGGCCCTTTCCATCCATGGGTTTCTACTTTCCCAGGCTCTGATTTCTTATGTATTCCAGTATGAATATGTGAGGGAAGGTGTGTGTGTGTGTGTGTGTGTGTGTGTAGGTGTTTGCTCAGGGTGTCTGAAATCAGTCCTCTCTTGAGTACATTTGGTGATTGTACTATCTCCAGGGGTGTCTTATTGGCTCGAAGCAACCTTTTTCTAAGAAATTTTCTACCCCAAAAGTTAAAGTTAAAGGGATATTGCCAGATTGGTGGGAGCCATGTGCTGTGAAATGAAAAAACCTGGGATGGCCTTCACCTGTGGATTTCACCCTCCTCTTACTCTAGTCACAGCAGGAAGGTGTTTTTTTTTTGTTTGCACTTCTTCAAGAGGACAGAAGAGCAGGCCAGTCTGTCCTAATTTTTACGTCTAGCATAGCTCTGCTGGCTTCTGGATTGCATGGCCTGGCATCTCCAGCAGGGGAGGAAATTTTTACATGAAGTGATAGCGCTTGCCTTCTCTGAAATAAAATACGCCCACAAAAGCTTTCTTGTTTGCTGTTCTGAATTTGTTCTCCCTAGTGCCCTTCCAAACTGCCTGTCCTTTATCTCCCTAATCTTCTTAACAAGTCTTCAGACTCCACCTTTGTTCCGGCCCCACATCTGAACACAGTCCTCCGAGTTTGTTGTAGTTGTTTCTGTAACTCCTTCAGGCCTCTCAAGATTCATAAGAACGATAGATATAAAAATCTCCTAGTGAGGAGAGAATATGGGGGTTCCCACCTTTACTGCAGGGCATTCTTGGGTGGTTTTCAATGGGGCATCTTCAAATTGTATCCAGGAGTCCAGAAAAATCCGGCAGAGGGGTTGGGGATAGATACGGTGATAAAGACAAAAAGACCTAATGATTTTAAAGCTGAGCCACTTTTTAAAGTTAAAATGGCCTTCTCCCCATCTTTGAGGAGCAGCCTATTCATTCCCCCCCAGCACGTTGGTGCAGCCTGGAAAGCAGACCTGCTGCTTGATACCGTCTGGCCCGGCTTTCCCTTCAGCGAGGAGAGCAGGTGACTGCCCTGCTCCTGCCAGGCCTTCTCCAGGGGCAGCTCTGTTTACCTGGCTAAATTTAAACCTCCGCCCCTCCATCCTCCTGGACCCACTAGCTGGCCGTCTGGCCACTGGGCTGGCTCCTCCGGCAGCATTTCCCGACTTCTTCGCCCCTGTGGTTGCAGTTGGGCTTTTTTGTGCGGCATGAATCCTCTTCTGGACTTTCTAAAGTTGGTGTCTCTCCTCCCTGCTTCTCCACCCACGTGGCTTTCTTCCCAACTCAGTTTCCTCCTGGGTGAATTGGAGCCTGGTTGGTACTGGGGGGAGACTGCCCCCTGACCCCTCCAAACACCATGCACGAGGTTTCAGGAAACCTAGACTCCGGCTACTGTGCTGATTGTAATCATTGCCCAGCCCAGTCAGCGGCTCTGGAGTCCCCGCTGAGCAGCCCAGCGCAGCCTTTAAGGGCACAGGCTGTTTTGTCAGAATGCCTCTTTGCACCTCCAAACCCCCGAAGAACCCATCCAGCCCTCCTATATGTCCTGTTCTTGGCATCACCATCTTTTCTTGAGGTTTTGCCTGGTAGGTTTATGGGGTGGGAGGAGGGGGGAGAGCACAGAGGGTCGTGGAGGGAGGAGGCTCATTGTAGCTTCTTTTTGGGGTTTCAGTTGTCTCTTCTATAAAGTGAGGAGGTTGCATTAGACTGTGCTAGAGGCCCCTTCCAGTTCTCACATGCTGTTTTAAATAGCTTTAGCTGGCTCAGTTTTGGAAACCCCTCTGCTGTAGACCAGGCCTGGGGGTGGGGAAGCAGCCAATCACAGAGGGTGCGTTCCCACGGGAGGGGCGGAGGGGCGGAGCGGCAGAGCCCCGGCCCCAGCCCTGCTGCTTGCACAGAGTTACTGTTTCACAAGTCGTGGTCTTGCAGGCAGGGCTTGTGGTCGAGCTGGAGGCTCAGGTTGTGCTCCTGGGTTTGGGCTCTGGCCTGCCAGGGGCCTCTGTGGTTAGCCAGCCTCCGAAGGATTAGGGAGGCTCTGTCTCCAGCTTCGGCTGACTTCAGGGCTGCTGCCTGAGCGGATCTTAAACGGGTTTCCAGTCCTCTCTTCTCTAAGCTTCCCTGAGCCCAGAAATGCTAACCCTTCAAAGGTTAGTCTTGTCTGACTAGTTGATAAAGGGTCAGGAGTGGATTTCCTGAGGTCTGGAAAATGATAGCTGGGCTTAAATGGGAAAAGGCAGTGGATTAAAAGTTCTTGGTTTACAAATCTGAGCCCCCAAAGGTCACTTTTGAATGATCTGGAATGTTCCATCAGTAGATTTGCTCAGGGTCCTTCTTGGGGAGCAAAAAAATATGGCAAGAAAGCTTTTCTAACACTAGCCCACGGTAATCCTGCTTGCTGCTGAGCCTTGCTCTACCCTCAGAGAGGAGCTGGACATTGAGGGCACAAGCACAGAGCAGCCGTGAGCCCTGCGCTCTGTCCCTGCCCTGAGCCCGGCGCTCTGTCCCTGCCCTGAGCCCCGCGCTCTGTCCCTGCCCTGTGCCCCGCGCTCTGTCCCTGCCCTGAGCCCCTGCCCTGTGCCCCGCGCTCTGTCCCTGCCCTGTGCCTGCACTTGCCACATCTCCCGGTTCTGAACCAGGATTTGTGCACCCCACCCACCTCTCTTCCCAGCAGGAACCCGGAGATGATGGGAGGGTTTCATTGCTTTGGGAGCTTGGAGTACAGTTGAGCCCCTTCCTAAACTCATCTCTAAGATGATATACCTACCTTACCCACATTCATCGAGAAGTTTCCCCTGAGAAAATTTGAGCAATGAATTACTAAATACTGCGTGCAAATCTTGTTTGGGGTACAAGATCTGCAATAGGAATAATCACCCCTTTAAAGAGATTTTTGTGCATACGTTTTGAACTAGAAAATGCCATATCCCACTCAGAAGCAGGAGCTGGTGAATGGGGGAACGTTGTAGATGGCACTGTCAGGGTAATCCACCAGACAAGAGGCTATAGAAAGCTGAGACAACAGAGACTAGGGTTTAGAGTCAGATGCCGGGTGTGAATCCCAGCAATCAGTAGCTGGCTGTGTAAATGTCGCCAGAGCAGGTGACCTGACTTCTTGGGACCTCGGTTTCCTCATTTGTCAATGGAAATAGTACCTTGACACTCCTCTCATATGATTGCTGTGCAGTAGGTGGTGGGGATTAGTGTACGGAAAGCACTAAACCATGCCAGGGACTTTTCCAGGCTGCAGGGGAGTTAGCTATTTTGCATGAGGGTGCAGGGGCAGGGCAGTTAGAGCCCCTTGGCGCCTGCCCCTGGCCTGCTCTGCATTAAAGGTGTGGGCTGCCTTGGATGGGACCGCAGCAGCATACCCATCGCTGTCAGCATGTCCTGGCCCGTCTCAGGAAGTGACTCTCATAGATGCCGTTTGATCATTACATCGATGGGAGTAGAGGGTCCCAGCTTGTGGAATGACCAGTGACGGGAGGTGACAAGTGTTCAGGGTGGGCTGTCACGAAAGGAGGAAAGTGGGACACTCCCTTTTCCCTGAAACACAAATCCTGGTCTTGCTCAGGCCGGGTCCTTGGCTGCTCTCAGGGGGACCTGGAACATGCCTCCATGCTGCCATTGCAGGTAGATATTTTCCATCCGCGTGTGACCAGATTGAGACGGTGAAGGGACCGGAGTAGGAAGGAGTTCCATGGGCTTCATTCCCAGCGCCTTGCACCCCAGGCACAGTCATCGACCTTGCTAGGTGGTCACTCCAGACTACTGGCACCATCTAGAAGTCACTGAAACTACTCTCCTTGGTCCCAGGGTGCCCCAGCAGGAGTACCCAGTAAAGCCTTATTGATATCATTGGAAAAGAACTGATAGGAAAAGACCTCCGTTCTCCCTCCTCTTTGATGCATGTTCATCACTTGGTTCCAGGGCACCTCACCCCCCTGGTTTCCCTTCTCCCTCCCTGGCAGCAGCTGTCCTGCCTTTCTTTCTCTCCTTTAACCTCTTCTCTGCTAATACACTTTAATGGCTGTAAGTGCTGTCTGCACTGTTAGTAACCCCACATTTTCATCTCCTGCCTGCTCCTTTCCCTAGACCTTCAGATGCACATCTGATTGCTTGAGCAGCATCTTATTCAGGAGATCTGAAAGGCATCCCAGCCTGAACTTTGACCTTTCCCCTTAGACCTGCTCTTTGCACAGTATTCTTTCTCTATCTCATCCTTCTAGTTGCTCATGCCATAAACCCCGAAGTTTGTCCGTCTCCCTCCCTCCCTCCCACTGCCCACATCCAGTCCACCAATGAACCTTGTTAAATCTGCTTTCAGAAGACACTCAGAGCCCTGGCCGCTTCTCCCTTCGTCCACCCCTTCCTCTCCTCCTGGCTCATTCCACCAGCAGCTCCCTCCTGAGTTAGAGTAACAGCCTCCCAGCGGGTCTCTCTGCTTTAATCATCTGCAGCCTTCCTGTTGAACTATGTCAGGTCAGTTTTCCCTCAGAGCCCTCCGATGGCCTCCCTTCCATCTCCTGCAGGATAAAGGCCGAGTCCTTACTAGCCCGGATGACCTGACGGCTGCTCCCCCTGCAGCCTGCTCCATTCTGTCCTTCACCCTAGCAGGTGAGCCCCCACCAGGCCCGCTTCTGCCTCGGGTTTCTCCGCCCTCTCCTCCTCCGTATTCCCTCAGACCTTTCCTCAAACGCCATCCCAGCGAGGTCTTCTGTGGCTCCACAGTATAAATTGAAACCCTCCCACCTGTTCCTGAGCCCCCTTCTCTGCTTTATTTTTCTCCATTGAACATACATCTTTTTTGTGATTTTTATTTTTTTGTTAATCCTCACCTGAGGCTATTTTTTCCATTGCCTTTCAGAGAGAGTGGGAGAGAGGAAGGAAGGGAGGGAGAGGGGTTGGGGGGGGAGGGAAAAGAGAGAGAGAGAGAGAGAGAGAGAGAGAGAAAGAGAGAGAGAGAGAGAGAGAGGGAGAGAGGGAGGAACATTGATGTGAGAGACACATGTGGATTGGTTGCCTCCCACATGCACCCTCCACCCTCACCCCCCAGGTCCAGGTACAGAGTGAACCTGCAACCCAGGTGTGTGCCCTTGACTGGGGAATCAAACCCGGAACCCTTGGTGTGCTGGGTGATGCTCTAACCACTGAGCACACCGGCCAGGGTGAACATGCATATTTTTAATATTTTACTTACTTGCTGTCTTCTCTGCTTCCTCTTACTTACTAGAATGTAAACACCATGAGGGCAGGGGGTTCCCTGTTGTATCTGGAGCACATGGAGCAATGCCTGACTCATAGCGGGAGGAGGAATTGAATGAATGAATGACAGGGGCTGTGTGTCAGCATGGACAAGTCTGAGGTAGATGGGTTCCCCGCCCTCGGTCTGTAGCTCCCTGTCCTTCCCTCCCCCCTCACCAGCCTGCAGAGGTGGGGCAGCTGGTGAGAACCTACGGCCCGTTACATACCTTACTTACTTTAACTGTCGAAATGAAGACACATTCACGGAAAATCATTACATTTTTTCCATTCATTCATATTTTTATTGAAAAAATATGAAGAAAAATAAAATAACTCCAAGTTAGAGATAACCATTGATAATAGTTTGGTGCTTTCCTTTTCTGTCTTTCCTCCACATCTGTGTACGAGCACACACGTGTTTCCAAGTGTGTGTTTCTTACGTGCTTGTCTCCCTCTGGATGGCAGTGGAGGCGGAGTGTTCAGTGCCTGTCAGGGCCGGGCCTGTCGCCGGTGCACAGAGTTGTAGGTGAAAGCAGTGAGTGGACAGTGCTAAGTCGTCGTAGTCTCGGCAGAGACAGTCCCACTGGTTTCTTTACCCGTTTGGTTCATGAGCCGCATGGTGAGTATAACCTCTTCACCACTTGTTTCCTTACGCTTCTAAGATGGTGTTTCTAAACCTCGGCACCATTGATTACTTTGGACCCAATAATGCTTTCTTGTAGGAGGCTCTCCTGTACATGTGGCCAAATCCCTGACCTCTACCCCCGACACCAGTAGCACCTGCCCCCCAGTGATGACAGCCCAAACGTTCCTACCATTGCCGAATGTCCCGCAGGGGGCCACTTGCCCCTGGTTGAGGACCACGGTTCCAAAGTGTCTCTATTTTATCCTGACAATTTTTCCTTATTTTCATTTCCCCTGAATCCTTTGGAATTACTATCCGGTTCTCCTCGTATTTCTGTGCTGCTGTATGAGTGTGAGCCCGTAGACGTTAGATGTGAATTTTGGCCCCAGCTTTCTCACGGGCTGGTTGCCCCTGGTCCACTCTCCACAGGACGTCTCTTACCCTGCTCCCCCACGACTCAATGGCCACCCTGCTGCTCTAGGTCCCCCTCCTGCTCAAAATGCTCCAGTGACGCCTCTTTTTCCTGCTGAATTCATGTGGTATCTTTACTCTGGTGTTCAGTACCCTTCCAGTCCTAACTAAGCAGCCTTTCCCGACCCCGCCCTCCCGCTCCCTACCCCGCAGTCAGCCACAGGCCCTGCTCCCTGACGTTGGCTCACGCATTGCTCCTCTCAGAAGCCCCTCCCCTCCCTCTCTCCCTGTTCACACCTGCCCGTTCTTCCAGGCCCAGCTCAGATGCCACCTCCCTGATCGCCTCTGTCAGAATGATCTCTCTGTGGTGGGAGGTGGCTCCCTGAGGGGTTGTCATAGTTCAGAGGACACGCATTGTGACGGCCCTTTGCACACTTGGTCTTAAATTGTAGTTCACGTCTGATCTTCACGACTAACTATGTGGCTGGTTAAGTCACCTTCTCAGGTAGATCTAAGGTGAGTCCCTGTATGCAGCTAGGACCAGCGGACCGCCTCAGAGCAGTGAACAGCCGTCCTACTGATTAAATGGGTTCCTAAATTGAGCGAGGTGTCCCGTAGCTAAAGGGGTTTTGTCATTTACTGTGAAGTTTAAGGGCAACATCAGGCCTCCAGACTTTAGTTTAGTCTGGCAGTGAGTTTCAAGCTTCTCGAAGCCTTTGCCCGCTGTGCCTCCTGTCCCCTGCCCAGGGGACAGCATATGGCCTTTGGGGGGGGCAAGTGGACTTGGTTTGAATCCTGACTCAGCCACGCACAGCCTATGCCTGTTTAGCTTTTGTGAGTTCCCAGTTCTTCATCTTTAAACAGGGAAAGTAATGCCCGATTCATAAGGTTATTTTGAGAATTCCTGCACGTAGTATGTCCGCAGTCAGTGTGCACTCCCTTCTTTAACTCTTCACTGAAGACGATGAGAGGGTTAAGAAATTGTTATCTCGACACTCCAAATACCAGGCTGCTCAGAGTTGGGTCCAAAAGAACTGAGTGTTTCATAATTTGGTTTGTTTGACATTGAGGCGACAAAGGAGACCCAGAAATTCTCTGATATGGCAGCTACTGGTACCAATGAGCTGTGGAAAGCGGCACAGCTTCTGGCTCTTGAGATTTTCCTTGAAGGGTCCAATAGGAGTTCCTGGAAGGCAGATGACGCTTACGCATCTTCATTCCTCTCTCCCACTGACAGTCCCAGCAGTCAGCATTGTTAGCATTCAATAATACTGATACATTAGAATTAATGAGCTAGATTTTTTAACAAAAAAAAAAAATTAAATTAAATTAATGAGCCAATGGCTTCTAAGAAGGTTATAATCCCCAGTTGGAGAAAGCTGGTTTTGAATTACCACATTTCATCAACACTAAGACACATTTTAACATACCTGAGGTCAGGATGCATCTTAAAATCAATGTACTGTTGTCTAATTGGGCGTACTTTCCTTTCTTAGGTACAAGATAACGGTGCACTTTAGAATCAGTAGCATATGAAGTTTGGTGAAATAAGGTAATGTCATTGATTACCTAAGATGACCTGCTGTCCTATCCTGGTGCCTGCCTCAGTATTCCCTTGGAAATGTACTTCCGCTGTTTTGCAGAATAGAGGATTTAGAGTGGCACCTTCATATTGAACATCTGCTGACTAGGAGGTAAAACTGAGATAGGAAATTCTAGGCAAAGACCAGATGTCCCACAAACCCTGGACCCCAATACGTGAGGGTGCCCAGTGTCCTGCGGTCACCTGTGAAACCGAAGTCTAGGGTTACTGCCCCTGCTCCCAGGGATCTTGGGTAAAATATAACTTAGACAAGTCTCCCTTTCCTCATCTGTAAGTGAGTTCACCATATAGCCACCCCCGCCCTTTGCCTATCTCACAGAGCTGTTGTAGTGCAAGGTGAGATAGCATGTACTAGTAAGAAAGTAGTTTATGACCAACGTAAAGTGCTGTTTCTATTTGTAGGATGTGGAGAGTATGTGACCCAGACACTTAAAATCACTGACAAAACACAGCCCAGGTGACTCAACAGTGATTCATACCTGGCACTTGTCTTCTTATTTCTCTCTTTCTAGGAGAGAGTCTTTGAAAACTTTGTAGAAGCTTATATGGTGAAGTGAAATAGTATCCAAAAGTATCAAAAAGAAGTTATATCCTATAACTAGTGTGAGCTGTTTTTTTTTTTCTTCTTCCATTTTATATTTTCCTGTTTTACTGCCTTGGCATTAAAATAGATAAAAATATCAGTAACATTAACACAAATATCTTTATCCTGAAGGGTAAGTCTAATCTCTTATGTACAGTGCTTAAGAAATCAAGTTCTGCCCAGCCGGTGTTGCTCAGTAGTTGAGCCTTGACCTATGAACCTGGAGGTCACAGTTCGATTCCCAGTCAGGGCACATGCCCGGGTTGTGGGCTCGATCCCCAGTGTGGGGCATGCAGGAGGTGGCCAATCGATGATTCTCTCTCATCATTGATGTTCCTATCTCTCTCTCCCTCACCCTTCCTCTCTGAAATCAATAAAAATATATATTTTTAAAAAAAGAAAAAAAGAAATCAAGTTCTACAGCCCAGTTAGTGCTGGCCCAATCCTGGCCCCAGAACTCACCCCCACACAGAAGTGATCTTGAGCAAGTTACCCAAACTCTCTCTTGACCTCAGTTTCCTCATCTGTTAAAATCCTTTGGGGGCTGTTGTGAGGATTAAATGAAATGCACGAAAGCACTTAGCAAGGCCTTACACATAAAGCACCCAGTAGATGTTCACTTTAATTGTGCTTCTAAAGAACCACAAAAAATGCTATTGTGCATTCTCCAGAGACTAGTTCTGCTGACATAATCAGAAGTTTGGTTGTGTCTGGAAAGCAGGGGTAGAGTTGGTGTTATTTTCATACTTAAGCATGGTATTAATAAACTACACAAACATGTCAGTTCAACAGTAACCTGACCTCAATAACATTGCATTTTCAAATACATAGTTTGTTATGCTGTAACCAAATCAAGAGGATCCTGGTCAAAACCTTACCAGACAGCTTTTAAATATTTTCTTTCAAGTGAGATTGTTGCAATGCACTGTCAACCATCCCTGTGCTAGGAAGAGGCCTAAGTGGCATCTCCCTTTGATGCTTGAGAGCCTGGGAGGCCTGCTTCTGAAAAATATCATGAACTTGCTCCCACAATCTGTTTGCATTTGAGGGTTAGAGAAAGTCTTAGGACTGTCAAAACTCATAAACTTCATAAATTCTGCTCTCTGTTTCTTCACATGCTGCTCTGTATCTCCACATTTGAATGGTGGGGATGTCACTTTTTCTTTTTAATCAACTTTATTGAAGTACTAGAGGCGCAGTGCACGAAATTTGTGCACGGGGGGGTGTGTCCCTCAGCCCAGCCTGCACCCTCTCCAATCTGGGACCCCTCGAGGATGTCCAACTGCCCGTTTAAGCCCGATCTCAGTAGGATCGGGCCTAAACGGGCAGTTGGACATCCCTCTCACAATCCAGGACTGCTGGCTCCCAACTGCTTGCCTGCCTGCCTTCCTGATTGCCCCTAACCGCTTCTGCCTGCCAGCCTGATCACCCCCTAACCACTCCCCTGACAGCCTGATTGATGCCTAACTGCTCCCCTGTCAGTCTGTTTGCCCCTAACTGCCCTCCCCTGCAGGCCTGGTCACCCCTAACTGCCCTCCCCTGCAGGCCTGGTTCCCCGCCCCCCCCCCTAACTGCTCTCCCCTGCAGGCCTGGGTCCCCCCCAACTGCCCTTCCCTGCAGGCCTGGTTGCCCCCAACTTCCCTCCTCTGCTGGCCTGGTCACCCCTAACTGCCCTCCCCTGCAGGCTTGATCGCCCCCAACTGCCCTCCCTTGCAGGCCTGGTCCCTCCCAGCTGCCCTCCCCTGCTGGCCATCTTGTGGTAGCCATCTTGTGTCCACATGGGGGCAGCCATCTTGTGTGTTGGAGTGATGGTCAATTTGCATATTACTCTTTTATTATATAGGATAATTTATATACAATAAAATTGTAATTGTATAGTACAGTAAATTTGGACAAATACATACACCCATGCAACCACCACCCCAATCAAGATATTTCTACCTCCCTGGTCCCCTTACAGTCTGCTGCATAGTATTGCATTGAATAAATATGCTATAGTTCGTTTATTCACTTTTGGTGGACATTTGAGTTAATCCACATTTTGGTTAATATGACAATCTCCGTTTTTTAATTGGGATGTTTAGTCTATTCACATTTAACCCCATCTTTTAGCTTATTTTGAAATCATTTAACTTACAGTAATGTTTCAAAAATAGTTCAGAGAATTCCTGTAGGTATACCCTTTACTTAGTTTCCCCCATTAACATTTTACAACAGAAAGTTAACATTATTACAGTAGTAAGTAATTTACAGATTTTATTCCAATTTTCCCCTAATGTCTTTTTCTGGCCCCAAATCCAATCCAATATCTCACATTAAATTTACTTGTCATGCCCCCTTAGTCTTCTCCAAACTTCCTCAGTGTGTCTGTTGTTTTTCATGACCTTGACATGTTTGATGTGTACACTTATGGAATGCTCTCTCAGTGTGGGTTGTCTGATGTTTTCTCATGATTAGATTGTGGCTATGCATTTCTGGCAGGGGTGCTAAAGCAGTGATGCTGTGTCTGCCTCAATGCATCATGTTAGGGAGACATGATCTCAGTGTTTCTTACTATTGGTGATGTTAAGTTTTGATCCGTTAATGTAATTTTATATGGTTTGGTTAAAGTCTACCATGTTGCTATTTGTTTTCCATTCATCCACTCCCCTGTTTTTGTTATTGCTATTGCTCTGAGGCTAACTATATGCATCCTTAATTAACCGGATCTTAGAGTATCTCTTCACAGTCACATTGTACCTCTCCCTGTCCATACTATACAGATGTGATAAACTTACAACAGTATAATTCTACTTACCTGCTGCCATGTGTTAGTATGTTGTCATATCTTCTACATATGCTATAAACCCCTCTTATGGAGTTACTAGAGGCCTGATGCACAAAATTCGGCATCACAGCCCTTGCTTCGTCCTGAAGGTTGTCAGGACGGTCGTTCTGCTGTTCAGTCTAATTAGCATATTAGCTCTTTATCATATAGGATTACTTTTGCTTTAAACAGTTAGTTGTCTTTTCAGTAAATTATGAGAAGAAAGAAAAGAGCCTTTTTTTTTTTTTTTCAATCCTCATCCGAGGATATATTCCATTGATTTTTAGGGAGAGTGGAAGAGAGAGGGAAAGACAGAGAGAAACATTGATGTGAGAAAAACACATCAATTGGTTGCCTCCTGCATGAGTCCCAGCCAGGGCCCAGGCCGGAAGGAGCCTGCAACCAAGGTACATGCCCTTGACCGGAATTGAACCCAGGACCCTTTACGCTCTATCCACTGAGCCAAACCGGCTAGGGCAAGAAAAGAGTCTTTATGCTTATACTTTTATTTCCCATTTCAGGTGTTTTTCATTTTTTCCTGTTGACCCAATTTTTCAGCCTGATGGTTATCTCTTTAGTATTTCTGATAGTGCAAGTCTGTTTCTCTCAGCTTTCATTTACCTGAAAATGTCTTTACTGCATCCTTGACTTTGAAGGATATTTTTGCTCACTATAAAATTCATGTTTCCTTTTAACAATTTAAAGATATTGTTCATTGTGTTCTATCCTTTGTACTTTTTTATGAAAAGTCAACTGTCTTTTAAAAAAATCTTTGTTCCCTGAACATAATGTCTCTCAGCTCCACCATCCTCACTACTTTCAAGTGATTAACCGGGGAATATATATATATATGTGTGTGTGTGTGTGTGTGTGTGTGTGTGTGTGTGTGTATGTGTGTGTATATATATGTGTGTGTGTATATATATATATATATATATATATATATATATATATATCCCATAGACACAGACAATAGTTTGGTGAAGGCCTGGGAGGGGCAGGTGCAGGGTGGAGGGGGCCAATGGGAAAAAAAGGGACATCTAAATTTTTTAAAAAGACTATCTTTCAGCAGTTTGACTATGATGTGCTGAGGCATGTTTCTTTTTATGTTTATCCTTCTTGAAGTCTCTGAGCTTCTTAGATCTATAAGTTAGTGATTTTCATCAAATTTGGGACATTTTTGGTCATAATTTCTTCAAATTATTTTCTGTCTCATTCTCATCCTCTTATCCTTTTTTTTTTTTTAAAAAAATGTATTGGGCAACAGTTAATAACATTATTTAATTTTTAGGTGCACAAGATTATAATTTGATATTTGTGTAATATATTGTGTAGTCCCTTTTATGCCAAAGTCTATGTGCACAGGGGGTGGGGAGGTTCCCTCAGCCCAGCCTGCACCCTCTCCAATCGGGGACCCCTTGGGGGATATCCGACTGCCAGTTTAGGCCCAATTCTTGTGGGATTGGGCCTAAACCAGCAGTTGGACATCCCTCTCGCAATCTGGGACCGCTGGCTCCTAACCGCTCACCTGCCTGCTTGCCTGATTGCCCCTAATCTCTCTGCCTGCCTGCCTGATTGCCCCTAACTGCCTCTGCCTACCTGCCTGATCGCCCCTAACTACCTTCCCCTGCCGGCCAATCTCATCCCCAGCTGCTCTCCCCTGCCGGCCTGATCGTGCCCCCAACTGCCTCTGTCTGCCTGATCACTCCTAACTGCCCTCCCCTGCCGGCCTGATCTTTCCCCCAACTGCCCTCCCCTGCTGGCCTGATCTTGCCCCCAACTGCCCTCCCCTGCTGGCTTGGTTGCCCCCAACTGCCCTTTTCTGCTGGCCTGATCTCGCCCAGTCTCTGTCTCTCTTTGTTTTTCTCAGCAGTCCTCCAGGCCTCCCTGCCTCCCTGTCTCCCTCTTCCTCTTTCCTGGCTGGGAGAGGGCGGGGCCAGTGGGGGCCGCTCCACCCTCTGTCCACCCTCCCTTCCATCCAGACTTCTTCAGGCCCAGTCTGTTTTGTTTCCTCATTCTGAGAAGAGGCTCCGAGAGCGAGCTGGGAGGGAGGGAAAGAAAAAGAGAAAAGGCTGTGAGCTGGTGGGCGCTGTGTGTGTCTGTGCGTGTGTGCGGTTGTGAGTGAGTGTGAGTGTCAGTCAGCCCTGCCTCCCCCATCCCTGTCTCCGCTGCCACAAGTCCCCACCCACCAGAGCCTGCTGTGCGCACAGCCTGGGCGTTAGCTCGAGCCTTCGGTCGTTGTGGATGTGACGGACCCAGGGTTTTTATATATTAGGACTAGAAGCCTGGGGCATGAAATTTGTGCCCTCTCACAGTCTGGGAGCCCTCAGGGGATGTCCAACTGATGGCTGAGGCCCGCTCCCCTAAGTCGGCAGTCTCACATCCTTAGCCCTGCCTTGGAGGCAGGAGAGGTTCCTGCCATCGCCGCTGTGCTTGCCAGCTGTGAGCCTGGCTTCTGGTTGAGCAGTGCTCCCCCTGTCTGAGCGCACTGACCACCAGGGGGCAGCTCCGGTGTTGAGTGTCTGCCCCCTGGTGGTTAGTGTGCATCATAGTGACCAGTCGTACTGCTGTTCGGCCGATTTGCATATTAGCCTTTTATTATATAGGATAGTTGACTCCCTTTACCACTTCACCCTTCCCCACTTTGTTTCCTTTCTGGAAACCACCATTCTGTTATTTGCATCTAAGAGTTTGTTTTGTTAGTTTGTTACTTTTTGCTTTATATTCCACATATAAGTAAAATATCCTGATGTTTTTATGACACTTATATTAGGCTGATTGATATTGTCATTTACGTTCCTAAAATTTAGTTAATTTGTCTTTTCCTTCAGATTAGATTGTTTTTGTTTGTTTGTTTTTGTGTTAATCCTCACCCAAGGATATTTTTTTCCATTGATCTTCAGAGAGAGAGAGTAAAGGGAGGTGGGGTGGGGGGAAGAGAGACATAGAAAGAGAGAAACATCGATGTGAGAGAGGGACATCAATTGGTTGCCTCTTGTACATATCCTGACTGGGCCCGGGGATCAAACCTGCAACCCAGGTATGGGCCTTTGACTGGGAATCAAAGCTACGACCATTCAGTGCGTGGGCCAATGTTCTAACTATGGAGCCACGCTGGCCAGGGCCCAGATTAGGTAGTTTTTATTGGTGTGTCTTAATGTTCATCAACTCTTTCTTCTACCATCTCCAGTTTGCTGTTAAGATTATCCAGTGAGCCCTAGCCGGTTTGGCTCAGTGGATAGAGTGTCTGCCTGCGGACTGAAGGGTCGTGGGTTCGATTCTGGTCAAGGGCATATGCCCTTCAGTCTGCAGGCTGACGCTCTATCCACTGAGCCAAACCAGCTAGGGCTCCCCTGAGATTCTTTATTTCCACATTAAGACCACATTTTTATTAAGTTATCTGAACATAGTTGCCTTTAATGACTTAAATATACTTATAATAGCTTCCTCAGAGTCTTTGTCAGCTAAGTTCAACATCTAGGCCATGTCAAATTTAGTTTATTTTGACTAATTTTTCTTAAATTTTCCCTATTTATTTTTTGCCTAGTGAGTTTTTATTGAATAATAGGCATTGTGATAATGTATTTTAAAGACTCTGAAGTGTGTTGGTTCTTGTTTTGGCAGACAGTTAAGTCACTGGCTGGTCACTTTGTGCTGGTGTTGGCTTAGTTTGACACTTTGATAGTGTAGATCTGTAAAAAGCACAAACTTTAACTTGGCAGGACTGACTCCGTCTTTCCTGCAGATCTTGTCAGGGCTTGGTTTTCGTTTCTATGAGATTGCGTCTAGAAGAGGTCTTACTCAGGGGCATGGTCTTTTCTCCGAAGGCATGTCTCACCTGGATTCCAGGGATGTTAACTACCACTTACTTTTTAAATATATGTGACAGTTCATTGAGATTTAATTCACATACCATACAATTCAGTCATTTAAAGTATATATTTCAATAGTTTTTAGCATATTCACGGAGTTGTATAATCATCACAACAATCAATGTTAGCACATTTTCATCTTCCTAAAAAGAAACACTGTACCCATTGGCAGTCACTCCGTTTTCCCCCAACTGCCCTACCAGTTCTAAGCAGCCACCAATCTTCTTTCTGTCCCTGTTGCCTATTCTAGACATTTCATAAAAATGGAATCATACACTATGTGGCTTCTTTCACTTAGCGTAATGTTTTCACAGTTAATTCATGTTGAACCATGTGTCAGTACTTTATTTCTTTTCTTTTTTTTTACATCCTCATCTAAGGATATGTTGTTTATTGATTTTAGAGAGAGAGGAAGGAAGAGAGAGAGAGAGAGAGAGAAACATGGATGTGAGAGAAAAACATAAATTGATTGCCTCCCTTATGTGCCCTGACTGGAGATCAAGCCTACAACCTAGGTATGTGCCCTGACCAGGAATTGAACCTGCAGCCTTTTTGGTGTATGGGATGGTGTTCCAACCAACCGAGCCACCTGGCTGGGGCTTCATTTCTTTTTATGGTTGAATAATATAGCACTTTTTATTTATTCTTTCACCAGTTGATGGACATTGGGGTTGTTTCTGCTTTTGGGCTATTATGAATAATGTTGCTATCAACATTTGTGTCCAAATTTTTGTGTGGAAATATGTTTTCTTTTTTCTTAGGCATATACTAAGGGTTGGAATTGCTGGGTCATTTGGGAACTCTATGTTTAACCTTTTGGGGGACTGGAAGACTGTTTTTCAAAGTGGCTATACTATTTTACATTCCCACCAGCAGTGTATGAGGGTTCTGATTTCTCCACATCTTTATCAACAGTTATTATTATCTGTGTTTTTTAGTTATAGCCATCCTAATGGCTATTGCTATGGACTGAAATACGTACCTCCTCCCTCCCCCCCCCCCCCAATTTACATGTTTGAAGCCTAACTCCCAATATAGTGGTATTTAGAGATGGGACCTTTTGAAGGTAATGAGGGTTAGTTAAGGTCATAAGGATAGAGTCTTCATAATGGGATTAGTGCTGTTATAAAAAGAGCCAGTTTGTTCTCTCTCATCTGCCACGTGAGGATACAGTAAGAAGGTGGTTGTCTGCAAACTAGGTAGAGAGCCTTCACCAGAACTCAGCGATCCTTGCACATTCATCTTGGACTTCCAACCTTTAGAACTGTGAAAAAATAACTTTCTGTTGTTTAAGCTGCCTGGTCTATGGTATTTTGTTATGACAGCCTGAGCAGGTTAAGACAGGATGAGAAGTGGTATTTCATTGTGGTTTTGATTTGCATTTTCCTAATGGCTAATGATATTGAGCATTTTTTCATGTGCTTATTGGCCATTTTTATATCTTCTTTGGTGAAATGTCTATTCAGATCCTTTCCCCATTTAAAAAAATTGGATTATCTGTCTTTTGAGTTGTAAGAATTGTTAATATATTGTAGCTAATCATATATATATGATTTTGCAAATACTTTCTCCTCTTTTATGGGTTACTTACTTTTAGATGCATTGTTTGTGCCACTAAAGATGAACGTTTGAAGCATGTTAAGTGGCTAATACAGGTCTCTGAGGCATCCTGCGTTAGGTATGGATAGAGGAAGTAACCTGAACATCTTTAGAAAATCCAGTCAAACCATGATAAGTTGACAGACTATAAATCTTCATATATTTGGTGTATTTAATGTTATTTTCTTGTGTAATAAGTAGTAATTTTCACTAATTGATGAAGTTCCAGGAGCTCAGAAACCCCTTCCTTTGGGACAAATGACTTGTGCATGCAAAACCCATCTGGCAGCGGGCTTGTTGAATGGGAACGTTGGCTGAGTGAGGCATCTAGTGGTTAGAGTTCAGGGATCTTTGGGATGTTCAAAGGCCATAGTAACCTGAGCCTTATGCCCATGATGTCTTTGCACAGTTTTAGAAGCTTAGGGGTGAATGAGAGCCCTCTGAAAACAGAAGTAAACTATTTGGAGTGGAAACGGGTATGTGTTGTGACAGTTCTTCTCTCCCTTCTCCCAAGATACTACATGGTATGCCTTTCTTTTTCTTTTTCTTTTTTGTTTGTTAATCCCCACCAATAATTTTTTCCCCACTGATTTTTAGAGAGAGTGAAAGAGAGGGAGGGGGAAGAGGGAGAGAGAAACATCAATGTGAGAGAGACACATCAATTGCTTACCAAGAGAGGCCGGGGATCAAACCTGCAACCCAGGTACGTCCCTTGACCAGGAATCAAGCCCACGACCCTTCAGTGCACGGGCTGACGCTCTAACCACTGACCAACACTGGCCATGGAATGCTTTTAAATACATGTGAATTGAAGTTTATTTAGTTTTGTATTTAATGATACTGCTTAAGATAATTGGAGATAACACAGAATTCTTACTGAATATTACCATCTTGTTACGTATTCTGAAAAGTATTTCTAGGAGTGTCTCAGTGGCATGTCTGGCATTGATGGTGAGTCAGGTCTCCCATGCCAGGCTGTTCTTTCCATCAGCGACCAACCTTGTCATGGAAATCATTTCACCAGAGCAGGTGATAATATGATAATGCTTTGCATGTGTGTGTGACCTCAAGTAAATCACTTCATTCTGCCATCTGCCCGTTTGCGTGGTGGTAAGAATGCTTTGAGGTGCTGGATGAAAGATGAGGCAGATGAGTCCTGACTTGGGGAGATCTGGACTCGAGAACTGCTGTCTGATTTTGGGCTAGGACTTCCCCTTCATGAGTAACAGTATCTTCAGGAGCTGATGTGGGCCTGCCACTTTAGTCAGGTGTGGTGAGGACCAAGGGAAATAATAGATGTGAGAGACCTTGAAATTGCCCTTGTTTCCACAAATTCAACAGATCGTAGGAGCTGCTGGTCGGGTGGAGTTTTGCTGCCTTGTAATCAATTGCCCACATCCGTACGGGCGGTAAGAGAACCAAGAAGCCTGGGACAAGGAATGTGGGAACTTCGCACTTGGGGCTTGTGCAAGGTCTCCAATCTGATGGTCTGTGTGGGCCCCAGATCGTCTCTATACAGTCTTGTTTACTAAGCTTTCTTCTCACATGTAACTTCCACCGATGACTTCTGTGGTCTCGGGAGATCTATGAGTCCTGTGTTCTTAACTTGCTGTCATTTCAGAACTGCCGGGCTTGTCAGCATGCAGCCTGGCGGATCCATTGAATCCTCCTGGAGTTTCTCCTGGCTGTTTCCCTGGGGACACATTTTCTGTCAGCCACCCCATATTAAACATACACACATGCCTCAGGTTCAGGATTTAGAGGGTACGTGAGGTGAAGTGAATGAAATGAATTCCTGTGGAGAGACGTTTCCCTCCAACATACTCTGCACTTTCTCCAGAGGGGATCTTTCTCCAGAGGAGGAATAAAAACCCTTTTTAGGACAGATAACTGGGAAGTGTGGCTCAGGCCCAAGCCATAGCTAAGTGAATACGATTGGGATTTTACTGTGGGTGGTTGTAGCAGAAGTCGCCCCGGGTATGCTGAGACACAGCTGGGCCAGTTCTGCACTGCCCTGCAGCGCTCCCGCTGTGAAGGTGCATTTAAAGTATATAATTTAAATGTGTGGTGCTGGTTGTGAAGGAAGCTTGTGTTTCCACAGGGTGAAGGGAATTCGCCAGTCACCTGCGCAGAGGCCAGGCTGCCGCGGCGGCGAGTCGGGACGTTGGCTCTGAAGCAGTGACTGAGCAGCTGGCTGTCCCTGAGCCCTGCACCTGCCTTTCCCTGTGGGTGCGTTGGTTTCAGCACACCTGTGATTGACCCGCGTTGTTCACGCTGCCTTCGCTTGCTGGGGCGGCTGGGGATGAGTGTCCTTGCAGAAGCGTTCACCTTGCCCTCCAGAGCTGAGCCGGGCGCTCAGATCAGTTTTTGCGAAGGCTGAAAGCTCAGCAGTGGCTTAGCAGTCTAAGACTTCCCCAGGGTGCTGATGGCTCAGAGGGCAACCACTTGGGTAACTCTGAGCCACCTCTGTCCAGGCTGTGCAATCAAGCATCTTTTCTTCTTTTTATTTCCTTTGGTGCCCTTTTCCTACCATTCTCTTCAATGTGGCAAGCACAGGGTTAGCTACTGAACATGCCAAAGATCCTGCAATGAGAGGGGTTCTTTGGTAGAAGTTATTTAATTCAGGAACTATTTATTCACTGTTGATTTTGTGGCAGGATGCTGTGTTAGGGTCTGCTGAATACACACAGGACTAAGGCATAGTTCTTGCCTGTAAGGAGTTTATGTTCTACAGGAGATAGAAAAAGAAAAAACTACCCAAATTCCTGTCCTACAGGGCAGAACCATTTATTGGCTCTGAGACCTGGGGAAAGTCACTAAACTTCTCGCTGCTTCAACGTCCTCATCTCTAAAGGGGGTTAAGAAAGTTCACCTTGAAGAGTTACTGTGGGGTTATTTAAGAATGAAATAAAAATATTTTTCTTTCCATTTGTGTGTATCTTTTCAAATGGCTACTAAGTTGTTGGAACATAAATACTTATTAAGTAGTTTGGACTTGACCACTTACTAATTGGAACTATTAGGTATTTTTTTGGCTTAGGGACCCTATGAAAAAATTGCTGAGATGTTAAGCTTGACATGAACAAATTCTTTGAGTCTCAAATGCCTTTGGTTTTATGCTATACTTTTATTTTCTATATGTAAAGAAAGAAAACACTGCTAATTACTTATAAATGCCTTTAAAATAGTCCTGTGAGCCCTGGCCAGTGTGGTTCAGTGGTAGAGCATTGGCCCATGCACCGAAGGGTTGTGGGTTTGATTTCTGGTCAAGGGAAGCAACCAGTTGATGTGTCTCTCTCTCTCTCTCTCTCTCTCTCTCTCTCTCTCTCTCTCTCTCTCTCTCTCTCCCTTCTCTCTCTCTCCCTTTCCCTTTTTCTTTCTCCGATCTCTCCCTTCCACTCTCTCTAAAAATCAACGGAAAAAATATCCTCGAGTGAGGATAAACAACAACAACAAAAAGATAGTCCTGTGAAACATGAAGTTGTGCCAGCCTGTCTGCAAATTCTTTCATCTGTTCCAAGGAATTTGTCCATTTCTCTTGCCTCCGGTTACAGTTCTTTGTCCTGTGATAAGCGTATCTTAGCGAGGAGCACCCCTGTTTCAGCTGCCTCTGAGTATCTTCCTTTCTTTGCAATAAAAGATGGATTTTGGTCATTCCTCTGATGACATTTTATTTACTAATGTAAAATGCATATTCTGTTTCCCTGCCTTCCTGTGTACCAAAAACGTGTTTCAGTGCTGAATCATGGTGTCATCTTCTTAAAAACTTCTTATATGCCAATTAAACTTGGTGTGTGTAGTGCCAGCAATTACTCAACTGAAGTGACAACAATGTGAACAACTATGACCATGTTCTT
Source organism: Cnephaeus nilssonii (assembly GCF_951640355.1). Taxonomy (NCBI): domain Eukaryota; kingdom Metazoa; phylum Chordata; class Mammalia; order Chiroptera; family Vespertilionidae; genus Cnephaeus; species Cnephaeus nilssonii. Next base: position 91,886,425 of record NC_137077.1, read on the forward strand.
GTCACTCAGACGTAGTATGTCAGGACTGCATATTTGCATCGCTGGGATTTATTTGGCAGCCAGCATTGACGTTGGATTCAGATTTCTGAGTTGCTAACTGTGATGAAATGTATGCTTGAGTGTCATCTTGAGAGTCAACTTTAGTTGCCTGATGGTGGCTTCTTAGGACTGTGTGTGTGTGTGTGTGTGAATGTGTGTGTGTATATATATATATATATATTTTAAATATATATTTTATTGATTTTTTACAGAGAGGAAGGGAGAGGCATAGAGAGTTAGAAACATCGATGAGAGAGAAACATCGATCAGCTGCCTCTTGCACACCTCCTATTGGGGATGTGCCCGCAACCAAGGTACATGCCCTTGACCGGAATCGAACCCGGGACCCTTCAGTCCGCAGGCCGACGCTCTATCCACTGAGCCAAACCGGTTAGGGAAGGACTGTATATTTTGTTAAGAAGAATTGTGAGACTGAGTCTGGGCTCAGCATGTTTGTGTCTTTTGATTGCCATCTAGTTATGTAAGAGGAAGGGGAGGCCTGTGCGTGAGGATTTGCCCTCCGAGGAGTAGAGCATGGAGGGCATGTTGAAGGCCACTGGAATAGGGGTCAGAGTGGCACAGATGGAGGAGACAGCACAGAGGTAGCTGTCACGAGACTTGTCCCCTAAGTAGGCCTGGCGGTGCTGCTGCTGTAAGTCTGGCTGACTGGGACATGGCTGTGGCACTCATGTGAGTAGGTAAGCTAGGGGCCCGATTGAAGGGGAAGTGGATGGATTCATTGTTGGATGTGGCAAATTGGAGGGTTCTAGTCTAACCAGGAAGTTGTAATTGTGGCACCAAAACGTCTTTCAGGAAGCTTGGCGATGAAGGACAGAAATTGGGTGGTAACTTGAGGGGATAACAGAGCCACGGAAGACTTGAAGGTGCATTGGAAAGCAGTGCACATGCTCGGGGGAGGAGTGTGGCTGTGAGCAGGTCCCAGCAGCCTCGGAAGGGAAGGCATGGAGAGCAGAGGGGAGGTGGTAGATACCAGCTCCTGCTGCTCACTCAGTCGGTGGCAGGGTAAGGTATTCCTTAGCCCTCCTGTTTCCTTCCTTGTCACCCTAAGGCCATCTGATTTTCCTCTCCTTCCTCCTGGGGTCCTCGCTAGCCTCTCCTTACTTGTACTTTGTCAAGGTACCTTCCTGCCCGTGGCCCCTGAAGACACAGGTTTCTTTCACTTTGAGGCAGAGGCTAAGCTCATGGCCTCCTGATCCCTAGCTCAGCCTTTCCTGGTGCCCAGAGGACTTCTCTGAAACTGCCTCATACTTTCCAAACGTACTTTCTTCTGATGGAGGTTTTCCTGGTTTTATCTTTCAACCCCGTTTTCCCTGCTCAGGACTTCTTCTTTTTCCCGCCCTCTGTGTTATTTCTCTTCTCACTTGTGGCTCTCTGGCCTCCTGCTTGACCCCTCATTGTCCATCCTGGTCATCACACCCTTTCGTAAAGTCGCATCCCACTTCCAGTTTCATTATCTTCTTAGAATAAGTGGCAGTATCCATGAAACCCAATTACATTGGTTCCTCTGGTTCCAGCTCAATGACGTATTTCCTATCCATAGAGCGATGAATGCAGTGGCTGAGAGGTGGGCTGGAGTTGTCGAGTCCAGCACCTTCAACATGCGTTCCTATCTGGAGGTGACTAGGTATTTGGTGAAAAAAGAAAAAGGAGTGAGTGATTAAATAAGTTTGAGAAATGTCGTTTTCAACCAAATTAAACACTTTGTGTGCGCGCGCGTGCACACAACACACACACACACACACACACACACACACACACACACACACAGAACTTTAATGTTTCACATGCAACATAAATCCCCCAGGAGAGGGAGTGTTTCCCATACTTATGTGACTCTGGAACCCTCTTTGTCAGGGGAAGTCCCTGAGCTGATCCCTGGCTCTATTAGTAGATGGGCAAACTTGCAGTACTGAGAACCCAGCGTCACAGAGGCCTTTCACCTCAGATAGCCTCCCCTGACCACATGCGACGCTGCTGTTGTGAACCTTTAACAGCGCGTTCTGCCGTAGTTTTAGCGCTGCTGTGACCTGATGCCGAGGCAAGTCTGTTCTGAACTTTCCCAACTGGGAATGAGAATTAGATACAGAATCCGGTGTAAGACCCGTTTGCAGGGGACACTGGAGAGCCACTGTGGCCCTCCTGAGTGTGGAGTTGCGAGCCCTTCCCGCTCAGACTGCCCGGTGTGGGCTGTGGCTCATGCTCACCCCGCTGTTTGCACGGCCCTTTGCACCTTGGGGGCCCGTGGGACAACCACCTTTACTGAGGTTCACTCAGAACTGCCCACTCTGCCTGCCTCGCTGACCTCCCTGGGCAAGGCTGCGTTCTCCGCTCTGCTCTCAGTGACACTTACACACTAAAATTCTAACATACAACCACTACTCTTCTCCCACTGTTGGTGTCGGTTGGTCCTTCAACAGGCTCAGTGAGGGCTGGCCTGAGTCTGTGCCCGGGGCAGCACAGTGCTTGACTCAGAGCCGGTCTTGGTGAGTTTGGTAAATGGTGATCCTTCTCCAGTGAAACTAACTGGTCAGAGGAAGCTGCAGGAAAGCCTTCAGTGTGGGAAGTCCATGCACGCCTTTCAGCCAGAAAGGGCTTTGAGGAAACACACGGAGGAAACCATCAGACTGACAAGGGAGGGAAAAACTCTTCCAGGTGCAGGTAGGGTGAAAAAGGAAGACGTTAGAGACGTGACAAGGAAGAAGGGAACAAAGAAGGCAGAAGAAGTTATTATCCTGGGCAGAGTGGGGAAGTGAGGGCAGAGGAGCAAAGGAGTGCAAAGCGGGGGTAGAAGGCTTTGAAAGGGAGATGTGGGGCGGGAGGCCGTGCCGGCTGGGGAGGCTCGGTGCCCATATGGCCTCCAGCTGCTGGGTGGGTCTCTGGCCAGTCCCTCACCCAGATGTTCGCTCAGTGCCCAGGCCAGGCTCTGGCTGGCTCTCAAACATTTTAGTAACGGAAACCATCTCAGAGGAGGCTGTATCTTCAGCCAGGACTCCGATCATCCAGATGGTTGCTGGGCGGCGAGGCTCAGATGGCCAAGGAGAATGGAGTTCTAATTCTGACTCCCTCCTGACAGCCATCCTTCTAGGGCACATGGCGCCATTTGTCCCGGGGAGAATGGTAAATGCTACACAAGGGGCTCCAGCTGAAAATCGGTGTGCCCAAGTGTCAGTGGTGGTTCTTTTTAGGGATAGGGTTTCAGTGCTATTGCTTCCCATTTCTTAGTTGTATTTTCTAATATTTCTGGACGTGAACATGTAATAAAGTAAAACATAAACATTATATTTAAAGATGCAAATGCTAATCCTACCTAATAATAGAGTAATATGCAAATTGACCGTACCTTCGCTACACCCACCAGCCACGCCCCAGCCACGCCCACCAGGAAACCGTCGCAGGGACGCTGAGGTGCGGCCGAGCCCAAGGCCCGAGGCTTTCCCGGCCTTGGGCACCAGCGGGGAGCCTGCACGGATCGCAGGCAACCACCGGGGGTCGGCTCCTGCGATCCGTAGCAGGGACGCTGGGTGCTGCCGAGCCCAAGGCCGCCGCCCGGGGCCAAGCCCCGACCCTGAAAGAAGGCAGAAGGCGGTGGCCACAGCCAAGGCCTGGGTCCCCGGTGCCGGCAGAAAACTGGTGCAGGCAGCCAGGTGAATGAAAGTCTATTGCACGAATCTTCGTGCAAACGGGCTACTAGTAAATTATAATAAAAACTTTATTTTTTTAAAGTATATTTTTATTGATTTCAGAGAGGAAGGGAGAGGGAGAGAGAAATAGGAACATCAATGATGAGAAAGAATCATTGATTGGCTGCCTTCTGCACGCCCCCTACTGGGGATCAAGCCCGCAACCCAGGCATGTGCCCTTGACTGGAATTGAACCCGGGACCTTTCAGTCCGCAGGCCCCATGCTCTATCCACTGAGCCAAACCAGCCAGAGCTATAATAAAAACTTTAAAATATGTAGTATGAACTGCAATAGCAACTCATACCTATTCTCTTTACTTGAATTTGACATCAACTTATTGACAGAATCAGTCAGTTAACTTCATATCTTTTCTGTGTGTTATAAGAAAATTTAGAATGCCAGCTATTAAGACCAATGTTATAGTAGTTAATCAGCGGTCACATGCCATTTAAATGAAATGATGGACTCCTAGCTGCAGTCTGAGTTTGGTCTTTCTGAGAGGGCTGTGGTGGGAGTTTTGCTTTTGTGGCAGTGACAGGGAGGGAGCCAGCAGGAGAGTCCTTTTCCTCCCAGATGATGGGCAGTAACTCCTAAACCCCTGGGACGTTGTGTCAGCTTCATTTCATCCCCGAGTGTCCAGGATAAGAACCTGCTACACACAAGTTCACAGTCATAAAGGCCTGCATGTGCCTTGAGATCTGTGGGGTGCTGCCAGCTGTCAAAGTGGGCAGCAGAAAGCAGAACACGTCCCTTCCCACATAGCACCTGGTGGCACGAGAACTTGGCCATTCACTGAGCTGAGGGAGCTTTATGTTCTCATAGGGACTCATGGAAGAAGACCTTCAGTGTTTGCAATTACCTGATAGGTTCACAAGCATTCTTGTTTTTTCATTATGATAAAATGTACATGACAAAATTTACCATTGTAACCATTTTTAAGTATGCAGTTTGGTGACTTTAAGTACATTCATATTGTAACCATCACCACCATCCATTTCCAGAACTTCTCGTCATCCCCAGCTGAACCTCTGTACCTATTAAACACTAACTCCACATTCTCCTTCCTCCTCTCCCCTGCCCCTGGCAACCAACATTCTACTCTCTGTCTGTATGCATTTGACTACTCTGTGTATCTTACATAAGTGGAATCACACAATATTTGTCCTTTCATGTCTAGCTTATGTCACTTAGTATAATGTCCTCATGGTTCCTCCATGTCTTTGTATGTATGCACCATATTTGCTTACCTAGTCACCCATCCATGGAACACTATTATTTTTTAGTTTCTCTAGTTAGGGTCTTTAACCTGTTTTTTTGGTGTGTGTGTGTGTGTGTGTGTGTGTGTGTGTGTGTGTGTGTTTAAATTGATTTCAGAAAGGAAGGGAGAGGGAGAGAGAGATAGAAACATCAGTGATGAGAGAATCATTGATCAGCTGCCTCCTGCATGCCCCCCACTGGGGATCAAGCCTGCAACCCGGGCATGTGCCCTTGACTGGAATCGAACCTGGGACCCTTCAGTCCACAGGCTGATGCTCTGTCCACTGAACCAAACCGGCTAGGGCTTTAACCTGTTTTTAAACTACCCGATAATGTGCCTGTCTTCTCCATTAGACTGTAAGCTCCTTGATTATTTTTTTAAATCTTTGTGCTTCTGATGCAGTGCCAGCTGGTCAATAAAGTATTGGATGAATAAATAAATGAATGAGCTGACTGGTGCTTTGATTTGAATATTTGTCCAAGCATCAGAACCAAGCTTTTCACCTGATTTTCTAGGTAAAATTGAGCTACAAGTCTTGATTTTCTGAGACTTTTTATTTATGACATTAGGGAGGTAATATTTGCTACTAGATTATTTACTTGATTCAGCACTCTTGGAGCTTTTTAGGTTAAGGTTGCAATTGAAACACTCAGATTAACGCTAACACTTTCCCCCCAGATCCTTTACTTGCATTTAAGAAATTCAATTTGCAACAGCATGGATGGACCTGGAGAGCATTATGCTAAGCGAAATAAGCCAGGCAGAGAAAGATAAATATCACAAGATCTCACTCATTTGTGGAATATAATGAACAACATAAAGTGATGAACAAAAATAGATCCAGAGACAGAGAAGCATCCATCAGACCGTCAAACCTCAGAGGGAAGGTAGGGGAGGGTGGGGGCAAGGGGGAGAGATCAACCAAAGGACTTGTATGCATGCATGTAAGTATAACCAATGGACACAGACTACTCTGTGTATCTTACCAGGGGGGTGAGGGCATGAGCGGGGGGTTGGGGGGGACAATGGGGGGTAAGGACACATATGTCATACCTTAATCAATAAAGAAAATAAAAATAATAATAAAATTAAATTAAAAAAAATGAAGTTCAAAAGCTGCTCCATTTAAAACTATTCAAAATTTGTCATTGATTTAAGTTAAAAGAAAGACTCATTATTGTATGGAAATAAAACATCCTGAAACATGCCCAAACTCGCGAAGCTAGGTCCTCCTCCTCCTGGAACTCTCCTGTCTTCAGCGCCACCAAACGTGTCTGTGTGCCTCTCCTCTTCCTCTGTCCTCCTCTGAGACCCTACGCCATGGTGAGTCTGCCTTTAGTTCTCTCTTTCTCTATGTAACTTTTCTAACTGTATCTAATCTGTTATCTCTACATGGGTTCTTCCTGAAACTTAAACTCCGGCCTAGACTTCTCCCACAAGTCTCGCTTCTGTGCCCCGGCTGCCTCTAGATGTCTTTCTGGAGAGGCTCACGTGGCTGGGACTGAACCTACATTTCCTCCCACATCCCACCTTCTCCCCAAGAATCGATCTTTACTCCTCTTTTTATCCCCAACATCTCATTAATTACTCAGCAAATGTGCAGTGATACTGGATGGCACTAAATGAGGTGTGTCAGGCACAGTTCCAGGTGCATATTTAGCGGGTGGATCTAGTGGTTCAGAACATCAGTTGCCAGGCCTCTGATACGCAATCGCTAACAGCCCTTTGCCTCTACTCCCTTTGCCATCACATTATGGATTAGTTTCCTAGGGCTGCAGTAACGAAGTACCACAAACTGGGGGGCTTGAAGCAACAGAAATGGATTGTGTCACAGTTTTGGAGACTAGAAGTCTGAAATCAAGGCATCAGCAAGACTGGATCCTTCTGAGGCTGTGAGGGGCAGACTGTTCCAGGCCTCTGCCCTAGCTTCTGGTGGTTGCCAGCAATCTTTGGTGTTTCTTGGCTTGTAGATGCACAATCCAGTCCTCCACTTCACGTGGCTTCTCCTGTGTCTCTTCACATTGTCTTCTCTCTGTGCATTCTGACTTTGTGTCCAAATTTCCCCTTTTTATAAGGACACCAGTCATATTGGATTAGGGCTCACCCTAATGACATCATTTTAACTCTATTACCTCTAAAAAGACCCTGTTTCCAAATACATTCACATTGTGAATGAATGGATGGATGGATGGATGGATGGATGGATGGATGAAAGGAAGGAAGAAAATCATGAAGTTAGTCTCAAGCTACTTTGCCAAACTCATGTACCATCATTTTCATTCAAGCACTTTGTCCTCCTGTCAAATATCTGGCTTGTGTTCTCCATGCTGTTCCCTTTCTCAGTCTCCTCAAATTCAGATTTTAGCCCTCATCCAAGGCTCAGCTCAAGTTCCACTTCCATGATACCAACTGACGTTTGCCTTTCCTAACTCTCATTGCACGTGACTGGTGCCGTTTCTGTGGCATGCTTGGCTTCAGCTTTGTGTTACAGGAACTTATCACAGAGCTTTCCTGTTAAAAGGGATCTTACAGATGCACAAAGACCAAGATGTCTATATTTGACTAGTTGGGGACATCTTAAAAATCAGGACAGGCCCCTGAGCCCTACACTTGGAGATTCTGATACACAGCTGAGACTAAGAACCACTAACCCAACCCAGCCGCCTTATTTTACGTACGGGAAAACTGAGCTCCAAATTGTTCTATGACTTGCCCAAGGTCACATCACTTGTAGCAGAGCCATCCAGTGCCATGGTTCTCTTACCCTTTCAATCAGACTTAAGCAGTTGAGGAACACAGTCTATAACTCACTTGTTATCTTTGCAACCTATGTAGGACCAGCAGTGTCCTTCACTCAAGAGGAGCAATTCACAGTGAGTGTTATTTTTAGTGACTAGACCAGTGGCCGTACTGAAAGCTCCAAGAGAACAACTGTCAAAGCTGGTTTTGCTCATTTTTATTTCCAGCACCTAGCACAGTGCCTTACAAACAGCAAGGTGCTCAATTAATATTGGCTGAATGAATGAAACATCTACTGTGTACCAGACACTATAGTAGATGTTATACATACATCATCTCATTTAATTTATCCAACCATAACTCTGTAAAGTAGGTTTCAGTATTCTCATCATTGTACAGGTGAGGAAACTGAGGACCAGAAGTTAGGTTACTTGGTCAAGGTTATGCAACAAATAATTTGCATAACGGAGTTTTACCGTAAACCCCAGAGCGCTCTCTACAGTGCTGCAGAATTTACATGCTTCCGTGTTCTGTCCAGAAAGCTGTAGGTCACTCCAAAACTAATAGAGTGCAGAGGTATTTAAAAGCCCCAGGTGTTTAGAAGCCTCCGTTTGGTTCTCGACTCTTAACTTAGCGTCACTGCTCCACGAGGTACTATAAAAGGTGGTTCTACTGGGAGTTTCATTGTGTATGTTATAGAACACGCAGTACTCTTACCACTTGCATGCTTATATGTGTATGACGCAATATTGTCGGAAGCTTTACAAGTATTTCATCCTCTTTTCCTTGTTTTTAAAGTCCCCCTCCCTTTGTGGGGCACAAGTGCCAGAACCAGGGCAAGCTGAGTTCAGACAGGGTGCCAGCATGAACTGTTCTAATACCGTTTTTCAAATGTGAGCTAATGGTTGAGAAACCTGAGCAGGGGGTGCGAGTTGGCCCTACCCACCTACCCCCCCTACCCAGATCACTGGTGCGGTGAGCGGGTTCCATTTGAACCAGAGGCATTGCGTGTCAGGGACTCACTGTCTAGATATGACGAGGCTCAGATGCTAACTGTCAGGAATAAAAGGGAGACCTAAGAAGCCACATCTCAGAGACAGGGTTTCAGCTTTGTCATCTGAAATGTTTCTGTTACCTTTTTTTCTTTCCAATTTGATGTTTTACTTGGATCCTGGCCTTGAATTTATACTCCATGTAGACAATTTCCTCGTTCCTGTGGCCTCCTTTTCATTGCTGTTGCTTCTGCAACCAGTCCTTTCTGAACCTCAACATCTCCCCTCCCCCCAGTCTCAGTGGTGTGGGAATGTGTAAGAGGGTCCCCCCCCCCCCCAACAAGCTTTCACAGAGTCTGATACCTCTACCTCATCCTTCCACACCTGCTTCCACCCTGACCTTGAATTTTTCAAGTATGTACATGCATTTCTTTCAAGTTCTTATTTATCTTCCCTTCTTTTAAAAGGTTTTGAACATAATTACTTTAACTAGAGCCCTGGTGCATGAATTCGTGCAGGGGTGGGGTCCGGCCGGCTTGCCCCATTGGGCCGATTGGGGCCGATTGGGCCGGGCCGGTGAGGGGACTCGGGAGGTTGGCCAGCTGGCCCTGCCCCGATTTGGATGGTGGGGCCTACACAGGTGGGGCTGGCCGGGGGAGGGGCCACAGGTGGTTGGCCGGCTGGCCCCGCCCCCTGATTGAACTCCTTGTAGAGGGGACAATTTGCATATTAGCCTTTTATTATATAGGATAAGGTCTCTGGTCTTGCAGATAACCAAGGAGTCCTTACTGACCAAGCTGGGATCACAGAGTCCACTCCCAGGGGCTGTGCTGCCAGGTCTTGTCCCTTCTCTGTGTCATCTCTGACTACCTGATGGCACTACAGGAAGTGTGGGAATAAACTCCTCAAGGGTCTGGGGAATGGTGTCCTAGTTGGATTTTATAATATGGTGAGGGACTTGGAAGCCACCTACCAAATGAGTTATTGAATCCACCAGCATGAGGACAGTATAGGCAAAAATCTTTTTATAGTAAAATCCAAAACACTATCCAAACACTTTAGTATAATACTAAACTCTAGCTGATTACAACGTACAGATTAAATCTTACTGGAACCTGTAGACCATAAGCTGGGTTTGAGTTTTTGGTTTTTTAAAATTATCGTCATGATATGTGTTTAATGGAATCTGATCTATATTACTTCTGCCAAGAGGCATTCAAAATTACCAGTTGGAATTAATGTGGTACAGAGAACTGAAAACTTCTCCTCAGGAAATGAACAGGAAGGAGTCTTTAATGAAAGCACAGAGTCAGTAATTTTTGTGGCTTAATATTGCCATATGTGATTCTATAGGTTCAAATAGATTCTCCAAGACAAGGTGTTACAGCAAAAAGAGCAAAGGATTAAGCATCAGGAAATGGTGTGCCCCTAACATGGAGGCGCTGAGCTAGATAAGTGGTTTTTAAGACAGAACTTTGAGACAGTTCCTACTTAGGGTCCAGTGTGGAGGTCCCTTTCCCTCCCCAAGTATTACCTACACAAATGTTTTTATTTCTTTGGTTTCAGTATACAATTTTAGTGGGAAAGCAGAGTCCTAGATCTTTGAAAAAATAGGTTTAAAACCACTGGACTAGAGAAATCACTACCCTGAAACCTTTGTGATTCAGCATATGGTCTATGGGTTCCAGATTCAATCCCTGGCCCCAGTCTGGGTGTGCGTGGGAAGCGACCCATTGTTGTCAATCTCTCTCTCTCTCCCTCCCTCCATCCTCTCCCACCTTCTCTAAAAATCAGTGGAAAAAATATCCTCATGTCAGGATTAACAACCACAAAATAATCAATACAAGTTCTACCTCTCAAATTGTCTCTCCACCGGATGGTGATCTTAGGAAGGCTCCCTACCGAGCCCAAGTCATCCAGGTTCAGCATGTAGGGAAGTTCATGCCTCAGGACCCTTATACTACAGGCCAAACCAGAAGGTCCTCTGGGTAGTAGGGCGATGATTCTTACCAGACTTTGGCTAAGTCTGGGTTTAGGCAACAGTTTCTAGAACAATCAAAAGAGACAAAGTTCTCTAAAACCTTGGCCTTCATGGCCCAATTAAGGCAGGCCTGGTAGAGAGCTTTGGAAGAGAAAATCAGATTCCATCTGCCTGGACTCCCTAAGCTGTATAGTACGGAATTCAGTCTCTGAGGCTATGAAATTGGGACCAAGAGAATTTGATCTCATCAAATTGACGTCGAGTAATTTGAGATGAAGCCATGAGAACTGTGATGGATGGGACAATTTCTGCTTGTTATCAGTTGACCTCTTCTTGATGTATGCTGTTTTTGTCCCCAGGGATTCTTCCTTTGTCCCTGCACAGGGTGACCCACCACCAGGAATTTCCTTCCATACTGAGGAGGCGCAGCCGTCACTGCTCAGCCAGCTTGGTTTGCCTCCTCAGCCTCCTTCCATCTCTTATCCCCAGTCTGCTTTAAATCTTTATTCTTTCGTAAAGTATTTCCTGACTCATGGAAGTGAAATGAGCCAACTTAGTTTATGAAACCAGGAAATTATCCCTCTGGAATAGAGAGAAAGCAGACAAAACAAGAAACAACAACACACCCAAACAGAATATGTAAAAGGAAGACATATATTCTATATTGTTCCCATTAAAATGAAAACTCCCTGGAGAAAGAAGTTGCATCTGTGAAATGTGTAGTGAATTTCTTTCACATATGGACACTTGGTAAGCATTATTAATGAATGATAATGATTTGTCAAGTGAGTGAAACTGTTTCAGGCAAGGAGCGGGGAATGAAATATGGAGACATTCCTACATCTCAGGGGAGAATTGCTGGACAGGTCATCCAGATGTGTTTTCTTTGGGGAGCTGTGAATTCCTTGTGTGTCCAGCTATTGCTGTGTAATCATAGTTTGCTTTCTCAGAAATATATACTATCATTATATATATCATCATTGTATGTATATACATGAACATACATATGCACATATATATGTAATTAAAGCTTGCTTCCCTGAGGTCCCTTTGGGCTGGATAGCACAAAGTATAGCCCTGAGACATACGTTGAATAATGTAGAATAATTATCTTGGATAATATAATCATAATAATCATCCTAAAACATTTTCATAAGGGTAGGATATAAAGAATATATTAAAGCCCTGGCTGTTTTCTCAGTGGTTAGAACATCAGCCTGTGGACTGAAGGTCTTGGATTCAATTCCAGTCAAGGGCACGTACCGCGGTTGTAGGCTCATTCTCCAGCCCCGGTTGGGGATGGGGGTGTGGCATGGAGGAGGTAACCAGTTGATGTCTTTCTCTTGCATCGATGTTTCTCTCTCTCTGTCTCTCCCTCAGGTGAGGATTAACAAAAAAAGAGAATACATTAAAATTCTTGCAGAACTAAAAGGAAAAGAGGGGTGCATCTTTCTTTCTGTACATGCTGATATAATCAGTGTTATCTTTATATGCATATGTATGTGTACTTCTGGAGACTGTATGATGTAAGTCACAGGAATGAGAACATAGATTCATCTATCTCTTTGTCTTGCCTTATCTTTCTTCTCCTTTTCATTTTTCTTTTGTTTCTAGGTTGAGGAAAGGGTGCTGGTTGTTTATGTAGATTATTTGTGAGGTGAGGGAACTGCTGGTCAGGGAGTGGGAGAGTGAGATGGGTAAGGGAAGGCAGCCAGTAAAGGGCGGCTTGCCAAGCCGGTTACCACTGGGGACCTCAGCCGGGGTAGAGCACACCCCACGGGCTGGAGCGGTTATACACCAACTCATCGGCTGAGGGCTGTCCCAGAGAGCATTGATTCTGGTGCTTAATTCCTGTCAGGATGAGCAGGGAGAGCTGGCAGAGACACAAGAACTGGTGTTAGAAGGTGGGCTTCTGTGCTCTTCCGTGGTGGCGATGAAAGGGTTTGGGTGGACACAACAGCATGCTCTACAACTGCAGAACATACTTGTTGAGTGGAGGTTTACTTCACTCCTTATGATTCCCTATTCTGTTTCTTGGAGCTAGTAGCAAGACTTATGTCTAGTATTTTATCTAGTTTTCCAAGGGGAAAATGTGAGGCAAGGGATGGTTGGGTCAATCAAGCTAAGCCAAGGACTAAATGAACAAAGCAAGATAGAACCCATTTTGGGCCCTGGCTGGTAGCTCAGTTGGTTAGAGCCAAGGTTGTGGGTTTGATCCCCGATCAGGGCACATATAGGAATCAACCAATGAATGCGTAAATAGATGGAACAAGAAATCAATGTTTCTCTCTCAAAAAATAAAAATTAAAAAATTAAAAAAGATAGAGCTCTGGCTAGTGTGGCTCAGTTGGTTGAAGTGTCGTCCCATACACCAAAAGGTGGTGGATTCAATTCCCAACCAGGGCACATATCCAGGTTATGGGTTCGATGTTTCTCTCTCTCTCCTCTCTCCTTTTGTTTCTCTAGAAAATCAATATAAAAATAAGTAAATTAATCTTTTTTAAAAAAGATAGAACCCATTTCCTACTATTTCTGCCTATTTTAGCTGAGCATACACTAAATATTCAATAAAGTTTTGATGATATGCATGGAGACCAAATGGTATTAATTCTCCTCAGTCTCTCTTGACGTTTTACCCTTTGGTGGTCTCCCAAGTGGTGGAGGTAATGACCAGAGGAGTGATGATGGCAGGGGGCAGAGTACAGAATGCCAGTGCCGCCTACCTCAGCCCCCTCCTGCTCGCCTGCTGACTCTTGTGTGAGAGGTCACTGCAAGACAATGGCAAATTAAATATGCCATATTGTCAATAGTCTTCACCATGCATGGCATTTATCATTAATAATCAGTCATTGCCATGACCATTTGACTAGACAGTCCTCTGATCACTTTCAGAATCTTGTATATTCTTGGATTTTTAGCTGTACCTCCAAAAGCCCATTTTTGTATGGCAATAGTTGTGAAACAATTTTTTTAATCAGCAAAGCTTAAGCAACATAGCTCACCAATTGCACAAAATGATATAATACTTTTTAAAAGGCTACCTGAAATATTTTAATCATATACACTGAGTGGCCAGATTATTATGATTTCTGAACGCATAATAATCTGGCCACTCAGTGTATATATATTATATATTAGAGGCCCGGTGCATGAATTCGTGCATGGGTGGGGTCTGGCCAGCCTGGCCGGGGCGGGGACATGGGCGGTTGGCCGGCCTGCCTGCTGGTCAAACTCCTGGTCGAGGGGACAATTTGTATATTAGCCTTTTATTATATAGGATATACACTGAGTGGCCAGATTATTACGCATTCAGAGATCATAATAATCTGGCCACTCAGTGTATGTTGTTTCTTTGAAATGGTTACCTTGGGACAGGGACATAGCAGTTATCAAAGAGTGACCTTTTAATAAGTCTGGGTTTTTAATAGATTCCTCACTTAGGTTAGTGCAAGATGTCCCTGTCCCATGTGGGGTCATTATTCATAGCCCCTCTGCCTTTTTCAAGTAAGAGTCACTTGAGCCTGAAGGGGAGAGTACGTATCTTCTAGTCCACCTACTAGACACCAAGCATTTCCCTGAGCGTAGGGGTGACCTAAGTGAAGACAGTTCCTGTACTTCAGTCACTTGAGGCCTCACTACCCCAGGCCAGTATTTCTGTAAGTCAGAAGTTCCTAACTGCCAAGGGGATTTGAGACCTCACCATGGAGGATGGGGAGAGATGGCTAGGACTGTGGGAGATAAGAGAAATGGCCCCCAAATTTGCCTGGGGCAGTCAGGAAAGGTTCATAGAGGTAGAGAAGAAAAAAAGGAGGATTTACAGGCAGATAGTGATGGAGCATTTTAGGTGAGAGGATGCAAATTCAGTAACAGTTTTGGTGGAGGGAACATTTTTTATAACAACTTTATTGAGATGTAATTTATGTGCAATAAACTGGTCTCATTTAAAGTATACAGTATGGTGAGTTTTGACAAATGTATATCCCAATGAAATCATCACTGTAATCAAGATACAGAACTCTTTTTCCTCCTGAAGAGTTTCCACCTTTACAGTCTGATGCAGGGAACATTTTATTTTTAAATTTATCTTTCTTGTTGAAAGTATTATAGATATCCCCCTCTTTTCCCCATTGACCCCCACCTACCCTCCTAGGCCTTCACCACACTATTGTCTGTGTCCATGGGTTATGCATATATGCACATAAGTTCTTTGGTTAATCTTTCCCCACCCCCCCACCCCCACCTTCCTTCTCAGATTTGTCAGTCTGTTCCATGCTTCCATGTCTCTGGACCTATTTATTCTTCAGTTTATTTTGTTCATTAGATTCCACATATGAGTGAGATCATGTAATACTTGTCTTTCTCTGACTGGCTTATTTCATTTGGCATAATACTCTCCAGGTTCCTCCATGCTGTTTTAAAGGGTAAGAGATCCTTCTTGTTTACCGCTGCATAGTATTCCATAGTGTTAGGTATTGTAAATTGTGCTATGAACATGGAAGTACATATATTCTTTATGATTGGTGTTCAGGTTTCTTAGGCTATATTCCTAGGAGTGGGATCACTGGGTCAAATGGCAGTTCCATTTTTAATTTTTTGAGGAAACTCCATACTGTTTTCCATAATGGCTGCACCAGTATTCATTCCCACCAGCAGTGTACTAGGGTTCCCTTTTCTCCACGTCCTCCCCAAAACTTGTCATTTGTTCATTTGTTGATAATAGCCATTCTGACAGGTGTGAGGTGATACCTCATTGTCGTTTTAATTTGCATCCCTCTGATGATTGGTGACTTTGAACATTTTTTCATATGTCTTGTGGTCATCTGTATGCCTATTTTGGAGAAGTGTCTATTTTTAGGTCCTTTGCCTATTTAAAAATAATAATTCTTTATTGTTGAAAGTATTACATATGTCCCCTTTTCCCCCCATTGACCCCCTCCAGACTGCCCCCCCGCCAAGACCCTCACTGCCCCATTGTCTGTGTCCATGTTCCTTTGCCCATTTTTTAATTGGATGTTTGTCTTCCTTTTGTTAAATTGTATGAGTTTCTTATATATTTTGGAAATTAATCCCTTATCAGATGTATTATTGGCAACTATGTTCTCCCATGCAATGGGCTCTCTTTTCATTTTATTGATGGTTTCTTTTGCTGTGCAAAAGCTTTTTATTTTTATGTAGTCCCATTTGTTTATTTTCTCTTTTGTTTCCCTTGCCCTAGGAGATGTATCAACAAACATAATGCTACAAGAGATGTCTGAGATTTTGCTGCCTCTGGTTTCTTCACATGCCCTCCCCCCCCCCCCGCCCCCCCCGCATGTAGGCTAGTTCCTTTTTAAAAAAATACTTTTATTTATTTCAGAGAGGAAGGGAGAGGAAGAGAGAGGGAGAGAAACATTAATGATGAGAATCATTGAGCAGCTGCCTCCTGCCCCCTACTGGGGATTGAGCCTACAACCTGGGCATGTGCCCTTGACTGGAATGGAACCCGGGACCCTTATGTCCACAGGCTGACACTCTATCCACTGAGCCAAACCAGCTAGGGCTCTTCTAGGATTTTTATGATTTCACAACTTACATCCTCTTTGAGTTTATTTTTGTGTATGGTGTAAGTTGGTGGTCTAGTTTCATTTTTTTTTTTTTTTTGCATGAACCTATCCAGTTTTCCCAGCACCATTTATTGAAGGGACTATCTTTACTCCATTGTATGCTCTTGCCTCCTTTGTCAAATATTAATTGAGCATAATGGCTTGGGTCGATTTCTGGGTTCTCTCTTCTGTTAATTGATCTATATGTCTGTTCTTGTCCTAGTACCAGGCTGTTTTGATTACAGTGGCTTTTGTAGTATAACTTGATATCTGGTATTATGATCCCTCCAACTTTGTTCTTCTTTCTCAAGATTGCTGCAGCTATTTTGGGTCTTTTTTGGTTCCATATAAATTTTTTTTAGAGTATTCTAGATCTGTGAAATATGCTGTTTTTATTTTAATTGTGATTGCATTGAATCTACTGATTATTTTGGTATTATGGCCATTTTAATGATGTTAATTCTACCAATCCATGAACACGGTATATTCTTCCACTTGTTATATCTTCCTCTGTCTCTTTTTTTCAATGTCCTTTAGTTTTCCGAGTACAAGTCTTTTACCTCCTTGGTTAAGGATATTCCTAGGTATCTTAATTATTTTGTTGCAATGATAAATGGGATTGTTTTTTTAGTTTCTCTTTCTGAGAGTTCATTATTGGTGTATAAAAATGCCATCAATTCTGGGTGTTGATTTTGTATCCTGCTACATTGCTGAATTCATTTATTAAATCTTATAGTGTTTTGGTGAACTCTTTAGGGTTTTCTATGTACAATATTATGTCATCTGTGAATAATGAGAGTTTTACTTCCTCCTTTCCAATTTGCATGCCCTTTATTTCTTCTTCTTGTCTGATTGCTGTGGCTAGGACTTCCAGTACTATCTATCTATATAAAACCCTAATATGCAAATAGACCAAACGACAGAACAACCGAACCGAACAACTGAACAATTGGTCACTATGATGTGCACTGACCACCGTGGGCGCATGTGAAAC
Organism: Cnephaeus nilssonii; assembly: GCF_951640355.1. Classification (NCBI taxonomy): domain Eukaryota; kingdom Metazoa; phylum Chordata; class Mammalia; order Chiroptera; family Vespertilionidae; genus Cnephaeus; species Cnephaeus nilssonii. Next base: position 91,903,712 of record NC_137077.1, read on the forward strand.
ATCGTGGGCGGTAGCCATGGCAGGATGGTGGAGGTGAGCTGGGGCGACAGACCAAAGCGGGGCACTGGTTGCTGTCATCGGGGCAAGCCTCTGGTGGTTACTAAAAATTCTTTGCTCCCCTGCGCTGTGGTCCTGTCCAGCACTTGCACCTGCTGCCGGCGCCAGCCCCGTTCGCATCTGCTGCTGGTGCCCAGTGCTGGCCCCGGCCCCGATTGCCCCTGAGGGCTTCTCCACCTCCCCCTGCTCCTGAGGGGCGATCGGGGTAGCAGATGCCGCTCACACCCGCTGACAGCGTTGGCCCCGCTGACAGCACCGGCCCCAATCGCTCTGCACTGTCAGTGGGTATGAGCAGGGCCAGTGCCATCAGCACATGGGAGTGATGGTGGTGGGAGCGGGGCTGCTAGCAGACTGGGGACCTGGGGCTGCGGTGGGTAGGGCCAGGCAGGGGTGCGGAGGATGGGCCGAGATCCGCCCCGTGCCCATCACAGCCTTGCAGCCCATAGTTCCTTTCAGGGTGCATGAATTCATGCACTGGGCCCCTAGTGTTGAATAAGAGTGGTGAAAGTAGACAACCCTGCCTTGTTCCTATTCTCAGGGAAACGATTTTAGTTTTTGCCCATTGGATATGATGTTGGCTGTAGGTTTGTCATATATGGCCTTTATCATGTTGAAGTATGACCCTCTATTCCCACTTTGCTGAGAGTTTTATCAAAAATGGGTGTTGGATTTTGTCAAATGCTTTTCTGCGTCTATTGATATGATCATGTGATTCTTGTCTTTCATTTATTGATTTGCGAATATTGTACCAGCCTTGCATTCCTGGAATAAATCCCACTTGGTCATGGTGTATGATCTTTTTAATATATTTCTGGATCTGATTTGCTAATATTTTGTTGAGGATTTTAGTATCTATGTTCATCAGAGATATTGGCCTGTAATTCTCGTTCTTTGTAGTCTTTATCTGGTTTTGGAATTGGGGCTTTGAAGTGTTCTTTCCTCTTGGATTTTTTGGAATAGTTTGAGGAGGATAGGTGTTAGTGCTTCCTTGAATGTTTGGTACCAGGGCTGCAGAGAACATGTCAACGCAAATAATGTGCCTCTTTGCATGCAGGAACATTTTGATCTGATCATAACACTAGTTATTACACTTTTGGGTTAAAAAATTATTTTTATTGATTTCAGAGAACAAGAGAGAGGGAGAGAGAGATAGAAACATCAGTGATGGGAGAGAATTATCGATTGGCTGCCACTTGCATACCCCCTACTGGGGATTGAGCCCCCTGACCGGGAATCAAACTGTGATCTGATTTATATAATAACGCTCAACTACTGAGCCACATCGGCCAGGCTACTTTTGGCTATTTTGGTTGCTAAGATGTAACAGGCACCCTCAACTGTCCTTAGGTATCAGCCAATCTGGTACTTAACAAAGTCCTTCCACTGGACCACCCGGAGGAGGGCGCAGTGTGTACAGGCCAAGGTGTGCCAGGAGGAACCACAGAGGCAGGAAGGAGCCATTGGGGAATTGTGTCCAAGGCAGTGATTGAATGTTAGATTTGTACATTAGGACAATCACTGTTAGAAGTTATAAATGATGAGGATTGACTTAGGGCAATGGTAGGGTGGAGAGGAAGATAAAGAACTTGGAATCCAGAAAGCAGAACTGACAGGCTGGGATGCGCTGGTTGGGCATGGGTTTAATGAGTCAAAGGGAGGAATCAGACATACGTAACTCCCAGATTAATTGTTTGGCCAACCGTGGGTTGCCTGTTATAGAGGCTGTAGCTTATTTGAGCAGGTAGAGTAGGTTTGGGGAAAAGTGTTTCGTTTTAAATGTGTTGGGTGGGACAGAGAGTACAGATGTCTAACAGTTGGGCCTGTGGGTTCAGAGGTCTGGGCTGAACATATAAAGATCATCAGCATTTGAGTGACACTTCACTCAAGAACATTTGTTCAGAACCTCCCAGTGTGCAAGCAACAGTGTCACTGACCCTAGACCAGTTTAGGTCCTCTTACTTGGGTTCCTCACCCCCAACCTGTATGGTTACTTCTATCAAAATATTCATCACATATTATGGAAATGATTTCATGATTGTTTCTCTTTCCCACAAGGCTGTACACTTTGGGAAACTGGAAACAAGTTTCATTCACTGCCATATCCTCAGCCCCTAGTACAGAACTGGCACCTGATAGAAACTCAATACATAATTTTATACTTGTCAGTTGCATGCCATCCTGACCTCCCATGACCGGGAGATCCATCTAGGGAGAGGGAGTAATGCAAAAAAAACATTACAGTGCAGCCTTGGCCGATGTGGCTCAATTGGTTGGGCATAGTCCTGTGCACCAAAAGGTTGCCAGTTTAATTCTCAGTCAGGGCACATGCTTGGGTTGTGGGCTTGATCCCTTGTAGGAGGCATGCAAGAGGCAGCTGATTGATGTTTTGCTTTGACATTGATGTTTTTCTCCCTCTCTTTTCCTCTTTCTCTCTAAAATATATATATATATATATATATATCTCCTAATATATAAAAACCCTGGGTCTGGTGGCTCGACCAATCAGAAGTCAGTCCTGCAGTCAGCGCTGGGTTGCCGTAGTGACCCAGCACTGACTGCTGAGGGAGCTGTGAATCAGGTCTGGAGAGAGGACTGAAGAGAGAAGCAGGGTCTGATCTGTAGCCTCTGTGGCAGCTGTTGATCAGCACTTGCCTCTGTCTTTCTCTCTGGGCCTGGCCAGCAGCCGCACCTCCATTTCTCTCCAGGCCTCCACCTGGGCTGCTGATCAGCCCCGCCTTTCTGATCAGGCCCTGTTGATAGGCCCAGAGACGCTGACTGGCATAGAAACCGACCAATCAGAACCAAATCTGGGTGAAGTGTGAGGAGCCAATGGCTGCCTAGGAGGCAGAGCTTTTGACGCTGACTGGCATAGAAACCGACCAGTCAGAACCAAATCTGGGTCAACTGTGAGGAGCCAATGACTGCCTAGGAGGCGGAGCTTTTGACGCTGACTGGCATAGAAACTGACCAGTCAGAACCAAATCTGGGTTAACTGTGAGGAGCCAATGACTGCCTAGGAGGCGGAGCTTTTGACGCTGACTGGCATAGAAACCGACCAATCAGAACCAAATTGGCCAGCAGAGGAGGGCAGTTGGGGGCAAGGTCAGGCCTGCAGGGGAGGGCAGTTGGGGGCGAGATCAGGCCAGCAGGGGAGGGCAGTTAGGGGTGATCAGGTAGGCAGAGGCAGTTAGGGGCAATTAGGCCAGCAGGGGAGGGTAGTTGGGGGCGGTCAGGCTGTCAGGGGAGAGCAGTTGGGGGCAAGATCAGGCTGGCAGGGGAGTGCAGTGGGGGGGGAGGGGCAACCAGGCCAGCAGGGGAGGGCAGTTGGGGCAACCAGGCTGGTAGGGGAGGGCAGTTGGGGGTGAGATCAGGCCGGCAGGGGAGGGAAGTTAGGGGTGATCAGGCAGGCAGAGGCAGTTGGGGGCAAGACCAGGCCAGAAGGGGAGGGCAGTTAGGGGCGATCAGACAGGCAGGCAGAGGCAGTTAGGGGTGATCAGGCAGGCAGGCAGAGGCAGTTAGGGGTGATCAGGCAGGCAGGCAGGTGAGCGGTTAGGAGCCAGAGGTCCCAGGTGGCGAGAGGGATGTCCGACTGCCGGTTTAGGCCCGATTCCACAGGGAGATTGGGCCTAAACCGGCAGTCGGATATCCCCCAAGGGATCCCCGATTGGAGAGGGTGCAGGCTGGGCTGAGGGAACACTCCCTTCGTGCACAAATTTCATGCACCGGGCCACTAGTGTGTGTGTGTGTGTGTGTGTGTGTGTGTGTGTGTGTGTGTTTATACTGTATGTGTACACAGTGTATATCCTATATAACAAAAGGCTAATATGCAAATTGTCTCCTTGACCAGGAGTTCGACCAGCAGACAGGCTGGCCAACCGCCCATGGGTGCCAGGCTGGCCGGACCCCACCTATGCACGAATTCATGCACCGGGCCTCATATCCTCATACACACACACACACACACACACACTGAGTGGCCAGATTATTATGCGTTCAGAGATCATTAATAATCTGGCCACTCAGTGTGTGTGTGTGTGTGTGTGTGTGTATATATATATATATATATATATATATATATATATATATATATATTAAAAGCTTACAGTGCAGTGCCAGGAGTGCTAATACCAGAGCTTCAGACAACTTGTTTCGGGGCCGCACAGGAGAAAGTAATAGAAGATTTTTGGAGTTCATTTGAGTCAGGCCTTGAAGAGTAGGAAGAATTCTCCAATCAAACAGGAAGGGAAGAATATTATAGGCCTGGGGGTACAACATGCACAGGACACAAAAAAGTGGGGAGTAATGGGATATTGAAGGCGTACGCTGTTGTAAATAGTTGAGACTTCATTGTTTATGCAAAAGCTAGTGAAGGTTTTTAAGCAGGATAGCAAGCAATATGATCTGGTTACATTTTTAGGAAGGAATCTCTGGGGATAGAGTAGAGAGTTTGGGAATACCACCCCCCTGAAAAATGCATTTCTAGCAGGCACACAGTAAATCCTATGCAGGCCACCCAGGACCCATCTGAAGAAACAGTGGTGTGAATGAGGCGCTGGATAAGTTAAAGCTGGTGGCAGAGGAGGTGCCTGCGGAGGCAGGGACAGGGAGTGCAGTTGAGAGCTGAGAAGTGCCACGTCAGCTGGGTAGCAATGGAGTCTTTAGAACCTTCTTCTGAGGCATCTGCAGTTCAGGGCCTCGAGGATCCCAGAGCATCGGTGATAATAAGCCACACGAGGCCTTGCAGTCCCGCCTGTGCCTGAGCTGAAGGTTGGATATAGGCAGAGAGCTTTGGGGACATAGCCATATGCATCAGCAGGGTTCTGCCTTACTTAGGGACTGGGTCCGGTCACAGTCCCTTGGAAAGGTTTTGGTAGGAGTTCATTGGGAAAGTTGGGCATTCTTTTCCAAGTCATCTTTGATGAACTTAATAGTGTATTTCAAAAAAGTACTTTTGGCCAGTAATGATAAACAAATTGGTCCTGAACTGGATGGGAAAGGTCTAAACTCATCATTTGAGTACAACAGTACATAACAAAAGTATCTCAGCTTGTCTTTTATTTGCCCTTTAAAAATCTGTACAAACAAATGTGAACAGACTCTGGACTCTAAGAATAATATTTTCTAGGGACATATATAGACAGATAAGCAAAACCCCAAAGGAGAAAAACTATTAAAATGAAAATAAACATCCCCACAGCTTTATCCTCCTTTGCTCACTGGGATTCCTTTATTTCACTTTGAGATAAAAGTAGTTCAGTTTCTCAGGAGATGCTGATTAAGAGTTGAACAAAGAGAAATCCCTTCCTTCCTTCCTTCCTTCCTTCCTTCCTTCCTTCCTTCCTTCCTTCCTTCCTTCCTTCCTTCCTTCCTTCCTCCCTCCCTCCCTCCCTCCCTCCCTCCCTCCCTCCCTCCCTCCTTCCCTCCCTCTCTCCCTCCCTCCCTCCCTCTTTCTCTGGCTCTGAATATTCTAGCCATAAGCATAGATCTTTGTGTATGGCTAGGGTTAATGGTACTTTGAGTAAATACTGACACTGTGCCCACAGGATCCCCTGGGGAAAAAGTCCTCCTCCTCATTGGTCAGTGAGAATACTGTGCTCGCAGCCTCCAGTCTATCAGTGCTCAGTAGGACTCTCCTTTTCACCCCAGCACACCGAGTCCTTGCTCCTGGAGTGGCAGTTGGCGCCGGTCCGTGCTCTGTGTCCGTGTCTGGAGCTGACATTCATGGGAGCTTACGAAGGCACCTGGTGGCTTCTCAGGAGGCAGACAGTGAGTGGAGTGTGTGTGATTGGTTTTCATGTGTACGCTGAGGAAGCGTGATGAGGGGTCCCATCTCTGTGGCAGTGTCTTTGAGGAACTGTCTGTGCTTAGGTCCTGGGGAATCATTGCAGAGTGGTCTGCAGGTTGGGCACAAACTTTCTCCCTTTGCAGGATCTTGGGTGGAAAAGGTCCTGTCTCGGGCGGGACTTCCCTGGCTGTGAAGCCTGCGGGCGTTGGTGTCAGCGCTGAGACCTGGTTTGGGTAGACCTGCCTTGGAAACTTTTAGCTTGTGCTACGCTGATAAAGTCCAGACAGGCTGAGCTGACTGACCGGCAAAGGCAGGTTGGCAGTTCCAGTGACTGGGGGCAGGGCGGGGGTGGGGGTGGGGGGGGCGTGCCGGCCATTGGGTTCGCGTAGCCCCTCACTCAGTACCCGTGGAGTCAGGTTGAAATTGACAGCTAGGGAGCCTGGAGGAGGTGGGGGAGAGACCATGAGGCCAGCGTTCAGGCTTGGAATAGGATCGGGCTGTCACCCTCTGGGGAAGTTAGAGGGAGATTAGTATTGTGTTTATATAAACCTTGGTTTTGCCTCCTTATCCGCCACTGGCTGGTTCCCTCCTGCACTGAGAACTTGGTAAAACAGCAACCCCAACTTGTCTTTTTTTTTTTTTTTTCTAAAACACACATGGGACACACTCCCATGGGCATATCTAGATTACAGGCTGCGGCGCAGATAAATCAGGCTGTGGGTTGGGAGCAGTTCCCAGTGAAACTCTGCTTCTTTCTCTCCCACTCAGGAAAGCAGACCTCTACAAGTAGGTGTAAGACGTTCCTCTGTATCGCAGCCCTGGCACAGGACTCCAGTCTGTAATAGATGCCAAATAAATATTTACTAAGTGAAAGACAGCCTTGAATCCACACGAATTTGCGTTTTTAAAAAGTCATTCATAAACTCTAGCATTTTAACTATTAGTTAGCAATTATTCCCAATAAACCAGCAAGATTTTGTGATTGTGAACGAGGGTTGATTGGATTGGTCAAGAGGAATATTTATTTGTTAGCATATTTATAGGCTCCTAAAGTAGTTTTAACTCTATAACTGATAGAGCCAAGCACAAGCTTATCAGTCCTGCCACTTGACTGTCGGCACTATGCAGATAAACTCACAGGGTTCCCAGAGAGGAACTTGAAGAGATTTCTTAAGCAGGAGACCTGGGGAGAGATATTTTTAATGTTGCCCAATTACCATAGATCCATTGGGAGCTTAACTTATGCTGACAAATACTTAATTTCAAGATACTATACACGTCATTACAAGATTCTGTACCAGACCCAAATTTGGGGCATTTGTCACCATTGTTGGCCACTCAAAGCTGGAGTTGGGTCCAAATGGACCCAGCCCACTCTGTCACCTGAGGCACCTCAAGGGAAGGAAGTGGTATTTCATGAGGACTGAAGGGCAATTTTGCCTTGTCATCCAATTTTTTCTATTCTGGATGATTGTTTTTAATAAGATTTTTTTGAAATAAGGGTTTATGTATCACTTTTAAGAACAGCCTTAAATAGGCAGGCATATTTTAGTAAAAATTGTATTTAAAAACTGTGGTGTAGAAATTGCCAATCAAATACAATAATGACAATTATCACTCATCTGGCCTCCATGAGCTTGGAAGATTGGGAGGTCCTGGGGATGAATTTGGAGGGCAGCTCGGGGGAAGCAGAGAGCCAGACTCTGCAGTGCCGCCATTCCTGGGAGAGCCTGCAGGTGTTAGGCATGGAGATGGCGGTCTAGAGAGTTAGGTGACCCAGACAAGTAAGTGCATGAGTGAACAGAGAATTTCAGAAATACTCAGTGATGCAACAGACGCAACTTGAGCAGGAGTTGGGTGTAGCCTTTGGTTATCAAGAGCATGAAAGAAGGAGCTAGAAAAAGCACTACAGAGAAGTGAGGCTCCCTTTCTCCCTGTAGGTGACCCCACTTTGTGCAGTCTGGAGACAAAATATTGCATGTCTTTTTTGTGGACTCAAGGGCATTTCCCAACTATTTTAGGTATGCCAGTTGGACACAATGAACTAAGGACTGATAGCATTTCAACCTCAAGATATAATTTCATTCTCCCTTTAGACCTTGAATAAAATTTTCTTAGTTAATTTGAAATGGAAACCCATACTTCATTCTTCTTAATTCTATACTATGTTCATCTTGTTTTTTGAATGGAAAATTAAGGAAGTTGGTCTTAAGTTGGTTTTTAGATACCTGTGTGATCTAATGAGAGTCCGGAAGATGTTTACTTTCCAAAGTACTAAAATTTCCCACTGCCCTGAAAAACCTGAGATGCATTGTTGTCACTATTTTATTCAGTTATTGCTTCCAAATTACTATTTTACTCTTTCACAAATTGTTGTTGGTAGGAAGAATGACTTCTGAAACAAATGGTATTTTGTTCAATATAGTTTGTAAAAAGGGCGGAGAAGTATTAGAATAGTGATGAACACCAAAATAGTGGTGATAAGTAAGTAGGCAGCTGAGCAGTGACTCAGGAAGTGTGTCCGGAGAGAAGCTTGGAGCAACTCTCCTGTAAGGCAGACTTAGCTCAAGTCGGGCCCCAGCAGAGGTAGTCTACTGTGTCCTTTGATGCCCTTGAATGTTCCGGTTCATCTTTCTAAAGAAGAATATCTTCATCTAAAGTAGGATGAGGTTTATTCCCTCCTGGAGAAAGCTGTCACCACATCTTGATAAACAGCAGAAGTGATTCAGCAAACCTCTCTGTCATTATTTGGGAAGAGGACTCCAGGGGATCCACCCTCACTTGCTTTTTTGGGGGCAACTATCTGGTCCCTTCCTCCAATAACACCCACCAAAAGAAGTATGAAGGTCAACATAATAAAATACTAACACGATATTTGCATTAAGTATTAAATGTAATATATTAAATGTAATAAGTATGCTTCTCTCCATCCAGTTCTCAATTGTTTAGGGTTCTTCTGAGGGAAAACTGAAAACTTAATAAGGTAAATATGTCAATGAAGTATTCGTACAGATGAAAGCAGACTAGAGTTGGTGTTTTGGAATTTTTAGGGTGTTTTTTGTTGTTGTTGTTTTTGACCAAAGGTATATTAGGGACTTTGAAGAAAGCTTGGTATTTATTTTGAAATATATGCTGACTTCTAACTTTCAGAGCTGAACTGCCTAATCCTTGATCATCCCAGAATGAGTTTAGGAATTTGTAATCATTTCCTTTTTACTGGGTATTTGCATACATCGCTAACCAGGTGGATTTAGAAGAATGAGCAGTCTATGTGCTGAAAGAGAATGATGAGAACTTAGGACCAACCTGAAATGTTCATCTTTATCAGTTAATCCTTCATGAACATTCAAGATGGTCCTTCATGATACACAGAGAAGATAGACGCCCTCCCATAGTGCACATTTTTAAACAAAGATTCCAAATCCTATATAATAAGGAGCTAATATGCAAATAGTCATCACACCCTCACGCCATAATGGCTCAGACACTCAACACTGGGGAGAGAGGAATGGGGACCAGCCAGGCTGTGGCCCAGGAGAGGGACGAGCCGCCCGCTCCATGGTCCTGGGCGCCAGCTCCTGCAGCTGCAGCCCAGGAGAGAGACAAGCCGCCTGTCCTGCAGTCCAAGGTGCCAGCACCTGCGCCTGCGGCCCAGGAGAAGCTGCCCACCCACGGTCCCCTGCAGCTGCGGCCAGCCCAGTTGAAGCCGGCCTGGGTCCTGGGTGCCTGTGGCCAGCCAGAGGGAGGGAAGCCTGGGTCCTGGGTGCGGGGTGAGGCACAGGCAGTTAGGGGCGATCAGGCCAGCAGGGGAGCAGTTAGGGGCAATCAGGCCAGTAGGGGAGCAGTTAGGGGCAATCAGGCAGGTAGGCAGGCAAGCAGTTAGGAGTCAGCGGTCCCAGATTGCAAGAGGCAGCCGGACATCCCCTGAGGGGTCCTGGATTGGAGAGGGTGCAGGCCAGGCTGAGGGGAACTCCCCCCCCCCCATGAATTTCATGCACTAGGCCTCTAGTAGGGTAATAAAAAAATGGTTGGCATTTTATATTTTTATCCATGTTTTACATTAGGAATTTCATGGGTATTTGCTCAGTGTTGAGGGGAAGGGTCAATGTGTACAAATAAGACGAAGGATATCTGGCAAGATTGGGAACATGACCTTTTGCCCTCCACAGCCTGGGAAGCCTTACTGAATGCCCTCAATCTTCGCAGTGTATGGCCGCGGTGCGAACTCTCCCCTCTGCATACAGAGCAGGGTTAGAGGTTAATGAGTGAGTGCTCTCCCCACACAGGAGATCCTGCTCCATAGTGGGTTTCTAAATAAGAGCTTAAATGGGGTCAGAATAGGACCTGCATGTTGCTTCCAAACTCTCTAAATCTTTTTGAAGTGATGGTGTTCAAAGATGACATCCTTCCACCAGAGAAGGAAGAGATGAGGCTCTTGTGCTGAAGATCTGGGCAGCTACTGCTGGCTCAGTATGTCTCAAAGCAGGGCCACATGGGAAACAAAGCAGGGGGAGGTCCTCGCTGCCCCCCATTCTTCTCTAGTAATCCCTTAAAAAATAATTGCAGACCCAAACCTCTGGCCTCCAGCACATTTTCCACTTGATTAGAGGCCTTTGTGAGGTAGGGAAAGACCTGCAGACTTGTACATTGTGCAGAGGCCTGAAATGTCCAGCTGGGATTTTTTTCCATCAAAGGGGGATTTTAGTAAAACCATTATCAGGGGCTTAAAGGAGAAAAGCTGTTGAGCTGCCAGTGAAGGGGAGATTAGCGTTAGCAGGTTTGTTTTGGGCACCAGTGGAAGGCTGGGAAGGTATTTGTCGCCCCTGCACACAGTGCCTTAGTTTCTCCGCAGGTTCCTGGCAGGTTCCGGAGTTCGAATGGACACAGGGGTGGGAACGAACCGGCTTGGGAATGGCACAGGCGGCTTAAACTCTGGGCCGTCAAGGGGAAGGCAAGCCAAGTCAGGGAGGATTGCAAGGTAATGTGTGAGCCCTGTTTGGTGGTGTGTAAGAGGCCATAAGACTTGCTTCGTTACAGGTTGTGTGTGTCCATGTCACCTGGGAACCCCCCCACCACAGCCCTCTCTGCGCCCCTCTTCACTCTCCACAGGCGGCAGTAGGAAATCAAGAACCCCAGAAGTGGCTGGTTACTTTAGAGAGCAAATGGATGCCTGTGTGGCACCTTTATTTTTGTGAGGGAGGGACTGAGAAGACAGAGGAAGGTTAAGAAAACAGCAGCAGTGGCCGCCCAGTCTGCAAATAAGCGTTCAGGCGGTGTGGGTTTGCGACTGTGCTCTCGGGTGAGGCTTCGGGGAACGTCCCCGAAAATAGAATCTCCGTCTTCTTGGGATGACAAGAGCGGCCAGTTATACCTTCTGGGCCAGGACGGCGTGCGGGAGCCTGAGTTGGCCGTGGTGTCGGCCACGGAGCGGACGGCTGCCTGAGGGCCTGTGTGAGGGTACCGCTCAGAGCCTGCCCTGGAAACACTTGCTTTCTGTTCCTCCCTGTAGACACTGTGGTCCTTGCGTGTTCCCTGTGAACACGGGCTGGTGGATAAAACACAGCGTTCATCCTGATGGCCGTGAGCGCATTGGAGCACCGGCGGCCGAGGTGGGGCCGGAACGGCTGCAGGGTCTGGGCAGGACATTTCGGTCTGTGCTGCCATCACCCCCCACCCATCCCCTCATCACAGGTTTACCTCTGGCCAGCCTGGCGGCCTGTTGGTCAAACTTTGTGTCTCAAGTCAGATTCAGACAATGAAAGAAAGAGGGCCCGTCTTTTGGAAAACAGGTGCATGCCCGGGCGAGCTGTTCTTGAGACGGCAACTCCAAGAGCAGCCCTCCCAGTTCACCCCGAGGACCACGCTTAGGCATGGCTGGTGGTTCCCGGCCCCCACTCTCCCTCACTTAATTTCACGTACCGTGTCTTGATCCTCCTGGCTCCTCCGCCTGCCCTGTGCTCCCTCCTCCTCTGCTCCGTGTGGAATGATAGATACATGGTCTCTTTTTCATTCCTCTCCCTCCTCTTTTCTTTATTGGGGTGGTTTCCCCCCAATCTGTGTTCATTTGGCATGGTCACTAACAATGGCATAGTGCAGCCGGGGTGTCCATGGAGCACCCAGGGACTGTCTGCTTTTGTAAGACCTTCATGGGTGGTGCCAGGAATGGTAATTTGCTTCATGTCTGGGGCCCTGAGTTCCAGAAACTCACCCTTCCTCTTCTCGTGTTCTCTAACCAGAACTGATCTTGGTGTCACGGAGCTAATGAGCGGTGCCTCATCCAGCTAAGACACTTGGTAGGAGTTGCCACAGGGCATTTCCGTCTTCCACCTTCCACATTTTCATTCCGTATTAGCCCCAACTGCCCTTTGGGTTCGTGCTTGGATTCCCTGCGGCTAGGCAACTGAGCTGCAAGAGGCCTTTCCTCCCTGTTGTGTGTTTTATGGAATCTGGCCCAGTCGGCTCGGGAGTTTTTCTCTTTAATTTCTGCTGCCTTTCCCTAAGGTCTGTGTTCCATAGGAGGACTTTAAAGTGAGCAGCCTTACTTCTTTATCAGGGCCCTTAATCGTTTTCCGTTTCATAGATACTCTTAGATTTGATAAAGATGTTTCATCTGGGCAATAAAGATACTAATTTTAATAATAAAAAATAGATACACCTAAAATTTAAAAAATATTTTTGTTTTTCCTCAAAAAACCTTCAGAATTTTTCATCACAGACAATACACTTTCTATTTTTTGTAATAAACTAGCACTTTTGCTCTTGCTATTAAAATTGGTATCTTCATGTATGACTTAAACTTTTTCCCCATTTGTTCCCTCATACTTCCCAAATATGACAGTCGAACAGGATTTGTATGAGATGGTCTTTTAGAAAAACGAGCGGATGTTTCACTTCCATGGCTACCAAAGCAGAGAGCTGCTGGCTAAACCCAGCACCTTTATGAGGGGGCTGCATCTGTTAACTTGCCCCAAAAAACAAAGTGCTCAGCACCTAGGTTCCTTTGAGTAGTGTCACTGATGTCTTAAAATTCCATTTCATCTTTTTGGCGACATGACATTCCCTTCTGTTAAGTCTTACACCCCGGGGAAATTCTTTTTCGGGGGTGTGCGGCAGGAGACTGAAGGTGGCCGCAGGCATTTGTCGGAGGGAGGAGGCTGTAGCGCCCCACTGGAAATAGCCAACTCACAGACAATGCTGCCACCTGCTGACAAAACACAGGATTTGCAGACTTTTTGGATAAATAAATTTCACTTTTTCACTTTCCATCTTCCACATTGAGAAACAAACATTCAGTTTTGCCTTCACCGTACATTTTCTTCCTCATGGTGGACCCTAAAATTGTCTTAATAATCTTGAGGTAAAGAAAAATACAAGGTGGGACTTCCAGCTCCTGATACTGATGTGGGCACAATTCATAGCTGCATCACAGTGGGAGGGTGAATTGTGTGAGCGGGTGGGAGGGGTTTTTTGGTTTTTCTTTGTGGGGGGTGGGTGGGATGGGAAAGGTCCAGGAACAATCCAGGAGACAAAAATGATTTTCCACCCCTGCCTCTCAGTGAAGTGTCGTGCTTGACCTCTATATCCTAACTTGCGCATCCACATTTTTATTTCTAAAGTAAGCAGTGATGAGGCTGTGTGCTGAAATCGTGTCATGCTTACAGTGGTGAATTCCTGCAGTTCCTCTTGTGATTGCACTGAGAATGAGACCTGCATGTGTGGAAAAGGATAGGCCAGCTGCCTGCCTTTGGGTTATGCTGTTCTGATTGTCGCCATTTGACTCTGAGCTCAAGTGCAGACGCCAGCTAGAGTTGGGAGAACCAGTCATCTCTTCCAGGCTCAGAAAATGTGGAGGCCTTCTTTCCTGCCTTCAACAGCAAGCTACAAGCTTCATGAAACTCAGGAGACCACAGGACCTGGCTACACTGTTTTTATAGATTCCTATCATAGTCTAAATTTGTGCACTTGAAATGAACTAGAAGAATTGGAAATTGTCACTTTAATTTTGTCATTTTCATATTGTTTGCTAGTCCTTTTCGGGGAGTAGTTCACAAAAGTGGGCTTTGAGCTATGAAGCTAAGGTTTAAAACACTGAAGGCATCTAAGAACATTAAAAATTTGAGGGGTTTAACTATTGTAATCCCTTCCTTATTTTACCCATCTGTCTAAATTTAGCCTCGGTGATTTTACTAGATTCTTAGGAATGTCAGGACTTGCCCTCCTCCCCACCCCCCATTTAGAGACCACTTCTCAAAAAACAAACTGGAAGCAGGAGGCAGCTATTCCTGAGGTAAAGATTTCCTAAAGATAAATATTATGGACTAGAGGCCCGGTGCACGAAATTCGTGCATGTGGGGGGCGGTTCCCTCAGCCCGGCCTGCACCCTCTCCAATCTGGGATCCCTCTCGCAATCTGGAACCACTGGCTCCTAACCACTCACCTGCCTGCCTGCCTGATGTGCCTAACTGCTCCCCTGCCGGCCGGATCCCACTAACTGCCTATCTGCTCTTCCCTGCTGGCCTGATCCCCCTAACTGCTCTCCCCTCCTGGCCTGATCCCCCTAACTGCTCTCCCCTCCTGGCCTGATCCCCCCTAACTGCCTATCTGTGCTCCCCTCCTGGCCTGATCGCCCTAACTGCCTATCTGCTCTCCCTTCCTCTCCATGCCCTTCAGACCCCTGGTGCAGCATGCTGAGAGCACTCCGCCGCAGCCCTGCCCCCGTCCTGATTGATCATTAGGTGACAACGTCCTGGACAATTTGCATATTCCTCTATTACTAGTATAGATGTTTGTGGTAAACATTTCCATACTCTTTTTCTATGAGGAAAACAATGATTTCCAAGCCATATTGAGTAATTCCACACTATTTATTAAAAAAATTAATCTGGTTTCAAAGATCTATTTTCCCACAGTCTAATTCCATTAACTTGGATCCATGATCAGTCGTAATTATTGACAGACAGCTGTGTGCTAGACCTGATCCTGCTGGAGTGTGGATTACATAAATTGAGGAGTAATAAACATAAGAGGCTGCCTAATATTAACAAATTAAACCCTTTTACTCTTACTAGACAAGAGGGATTTGTAACTAAAACATCTGTGAAGTCAAGCCTTTTTATCCTTGCATGAAAATAGTGTTCCCACACTCAGTTCTACTTTATAAAAGGACTGCATGACATACACTTGTAAATGTCTTAAACGTGTGTAAGTTCTTAGCTTTGAGGCTATTACAAACCCAGACTTCCAGTGTTTGTACATCACATTACTGTTTGTCACAAAGCAGTGTTTTAGAAACTAGTTTAAGACCTCTGAGGATAACAAGTGACAGATTTGACACTACTAGCTACTTGAGTACCCTATAGTCCATTTATTAACTTGCACTAGTTTTTGGCTTCTTGAATAGCCCTATATATAATGCTTGCAAAACAGGTATCTGTGTTTGCATAACTTAATGCTTATTAAATAGTAGTAACTTTTAGCATTTGGAGGGTTTTTTTACTCCCAAAGAAAATACGCTCTGGTTCACCACTTTTCTGAAGCAAAGGATCAGGACGGTGCTTTGCAGTGTCTCAGGGACAGATCAAAGAGCTACCTGCGTGCCGATCACTCGTGGATGTGGCCATTAACGTCTGGAGCAGGCCTGGCTCTGATACTGACTCTTCGTATCACTTAGGCAGGATCTTTGCACCCTTGCCAAGCCTCTTTCCCCATTTATGAAATTAAATGTACATTCCCTGCCAGATTTGGGAAAACAAAAACTGTGAGACAGAGAATTTAGTGTTATGACTTCTTCCAGCAGACCACATTCACATCCCCAACACAGTCTCACCTGGTTTCTTTGCTGCTAATGGAGATCTCATTCTTCTCTTCTTTGTAATGGAGACTATTTTCCACTATCACAAATAAAAGCAAACTTACAAGAATATGTGGCATTTGTCTTTCAAACAATTAAAGTGCAAAAGTAATACAGTAATAAAAGCTTGCCTTTAAAAAAAAAAGTACACTTTTTTGGGTTAACAAACAGCAGTCAGGGGAATTCCACTTCTACTCGGTTTTATTTGAGGGGATGCTAACCATACCCCAGCTCCAGTGCTGCGCAGTTGAGGTCTCAAGCTTACTTTCCCATGCACCTAGACTGGAAGACTTGGCTTTCCAGAGCACCAACTGTGCTGGGTGGGTACAGGCAGCACCACCAGGTGAAACGAGCAATCCTTGGAAAAGAGAAAAGACTGAAACTGATCATCTGTGGACATTTAAATTTGCCAGTTGTCTAAAAATACCCCTTTTTTACCCAAGACTGAGAGTATACATATGGTCTTAGTCTGAGTGTGCACTTACCTTTGATAAGGTCTAAATTATTAATAGTTGGCGCTGACCCAAGTATGAATGTTTCCTGTTTCACAACATTGTTTTCAAAAGATTTAATTTGCTACCTAATATTTGAACACATATGTGGATGAAAGTGAGATAAATATGTGGTCTAAGCATCAGCTTAAGTTTGAATGTAGCTTTTCCCCCCTGCCCCCCATTTTTTCCCCAATTCTGAATCTTGTGCTTTACACATGATACGCATTATTTAATAATAAAAAGCCTCACCCCTGACTCCTCAGGGGTTCACAGTGGCACAAAATTTAGGTCTTGCCCTCTAGTAAAGGGATGTAATTAACTTTTAAAAGGGAGCAGTGTTTGATGCAGGGAAGAGAAAGACAACAGAGGGGACAACTACTAAATGGCTTTCTACAGCCCCGTCCACAGCAGAGCAGCCAGGGGCTCTCAGGGACTGGGAAAAGCTGGTTGTCAGAAGCTAGATGAGGTCTTGGTTTTGTTTCACTAATCTGATGTTTTACTCAAAAGACTCTTATCCTTTGGAAACAGTGGTCCCTGGAGGCCCCGACCCTTATCCCTTTGAAAACCGGGGTAAGGGTGGGGGCCTTCTGTAAGCCCAAGTGAAAGGTTTTCCATCCCAAGACCAGCATCTACCTACTAACCACTGCAGGAAGCAGGAGGATTTGGGTAAAGCCAGTGTTCAATTTATATATCATGTGTCCTTATTGAAGACAGTTCTTACCTTTATAAAGAAACTCCATTAAAAGGAACATTTGCTTCTTCAGGTCCTTGTTGTTGGTTTAAATCATGAAAGAATATGATCAGGATGTACTGTAAGTTAGGCAAGCATCCTTGGATGTACTGTAAGTTAGGCAAGCATCCTTGTCCCTGTTAGCAAATGTGGAATCAATCAAGTGGGCCCTCCCCCGCCTTAGGACTGAGGAATTCAGCAGGAAGGAGTCCATAGCTGAGAGAATTATGTAACACGCCCAGCTCTCTTAGCTAGAGGCCCACCACGGTCCTTAGGGGCTGAGAAACTGTCTGAACCCCACAGTTACATTTATAAATAATCTTTTCAATACAGACCTTACAGGGCTACTGCCCGATGAGACTTAGAAAAGAAAGGTATGTGGAACCCTGTCTTAACCTCAAAGAGTTTCTCTTGAGGTTTATTAATATTAGATGATAAAGTTTACAGACTTCCTATTTTGGTTTTTCAGTTCTGAAGTTTTAGCAAATACCTGAACCAGTTTTTTTCTGTTATTCTTAAAATTACCCTTGACTTTTAACTTTTGTACCACCCACAAAATATGTATCAACTCATTTTTAGTGCATCTATTCTTTAGAAGCATTTTCCATGCTTGTAGGTATGGTGGAGATTGAACCCCCTATGTCCTGCGGCATAAGCATGTCCACACTATTTAAACAGCTTCCCCTCCTGTGAGGTTTCCTACTGGGAACCGAGGTATGATAATGACAACCTCCTCAATGAGAAGGGAGGTGGACTTCAGAAATGGGCCTGGTTTGAGTTCTGGCTCCCCTCAACCAGTAGTGGGGTGACTTAAGGGGAACAGTATACTTTATTGGAAAATAGCATACCTCTTTCAGCAGGTTGCTTTGAGGACTAAAAGGAGAAGTACCTTTACTTTCTCAATACATATAGTTTTGTATGTATTGCAAAGCACACTATAGTTTCTCAATACATATTCATTTTCTTCTATCCAAAAAGGTTGAGAGATAAATTAACCTTGACTGATGAAAGCGGTTTATTCATCTTTTCCAGAGACACTCCAAATATATTCAGTATGCCTAGTTCAGGATGAGGACACTAGGCTCATGATCTTTAACTTTCAAACATTAACTTACCAACCTTTTGTCAAGCTTGTATTTAACCTTTAAAGTAAAAACCAAACAAAACAGAGAACATAAAACCCTTCTATTACAGTTGGTAGGATTATTTGGGGTATTAAAAAGAAGACTGTGAGCACAGAGCCTAGGACTTAGAAGGTGCTCAAATTTTTATTGACAATCTGTACAGCCATGCAGTCTCTTGGAAAAAGAAAACCAGTTGAAGAACCTACAGTTTATGTGACCTTCATGTATAGTAGTGTCAAATGCTAAATTAGAAAACTGGCCCTAATTCAAAGTCCCTACTTCTGACTGGGGTTCACACTCCCCCCGCACCCCCTCCAGGCAGTAAGTACTGTAACTTAAAAGGGAAGAGAGCCACACCTTCCCCAAAGAAAAGGAAGATGGATTTAGTGTCAGGCTCAATTAGACCCAATTATGATGGCTCTTCAGAAAGGAACAATGCAGCTTTTGTGATATGCTCAAGCAGAAGGCTTGGACATTGTACACAGCAATCTTATCCAAGAGAAACCGGGTTCTAGCTCTCTTCCTGGAAAGAGGTGCTTATCCAGGAAAGTTTTATACCACTCTTATCAGCTGTTGCTGGAATCGGTACTTTTTGTTTAAAAAAATTTTTCAGAAACAACTATGAAAGATCTAGGTGAACCAGGAATATAAATTACTTCGCTGTTTGAGCAGCATTTATATTCTTCCATCTCCAAAGCCCAACCACAGAATGTCAGATTATTTAGTTACTGCCTATCAAAGGAAACGATTTGCTAAAATTGTTGGTTTTCACTTATCTGCCCCTAAATAGTCTTAAGAACCCTCACACTCAGCGTTGGAAGTGCTTAAAATGCAAATGTGCAAGAACTCCTGGCCAACCTCCCCATCCCCCAGCAAAGTGCTCAAATACAGCCAGGCCTGGAGGAGAATGTTAAAAAGCGGGGTTGAACGGCCCTCCTCCTCTCCCTAGGACCCTCACTCACACTGAGATTCAGTATGCATGACTGAGCCAGCGAGCAAGGAAGCAGGGACAGCCCTCTTTTAACTTTTCTGAACAATGGCTTCAGTTCCCTTCAGCCTTCACCATTTCACATCCTCCCCACACCCACTCAAAGTGTAAAGAAACCCATCTTTCTTCCCCACTTCCATATCTTACGACCTGTTTTTTGAACATTACCCCTAGATGTAATTTCCACCCAAAGAAAAATTGGCTACTCTGAGGAAACTGTGACTCTTACAAATCTGGTTTTTAAAAAAAGTTTCATTTGTTCAGTTTCTGTAAATTTCCATTTTGTTGACAGTTGAAAACCAAATTATATAAATCTCCAACCTCACCATATTTCTAGAAACAAAACATTTAGATGTCAGTAGTAAACCTTATACAGAATACATTTTTAACCATGAGCTTACTCATAGCACATAGGACGCACCGAAAGTCTCTGTCTTATTTCCTTTTACTTGAAAGCACACAAACAGCACCTCCGACTTTGGCATGTACCCAAACACACTGCCTTCAAAATAATTCACAGATACAAGGGGTTTTTTTTGGTGTTTTTTTTTTCAAAAACATACTTCATATTTCCTCTTTTATTATATAAATATCAGTTTAACCTTTTACTGTAAGAATATAAACGTTTTAAGAGGATCTTTGTTATTTATACAAATTCACAAACAGTACAATTAATTGATAAAGGTCTCTGGGTTTCTTTTAACTCCATGGTCTCGAATGTTGCTGTGGAGGATTCTAAAAAACAAACAAACAAACAAAAATCCAACAAAAATATACATCCTACTGAAAAGCGATTTTTTTAAAGCCACAAGTCCCAACCCCCACCAAAATAAAGTCATCTACTCCTCCATTTAGAAACAATTTTTAAAACCCACAAACTCCCATTTTATTAACAGAACAGAGATAAGACATGAATTTCAGTCTCCTCCCCTTCACATTATAGCCCCAGGGGCTCTGTGGGCCAGCTCTGCTCCTCAGCTTCCAACAGGAAGCCTCACTGTATGACCTTTTTTGTGAGGAAACTTGGAAGAGGGTGAGGGTAGGGCAGAATTTGCATATATAATAATTTTCAAGACATTCTGCATCTCAAACAAAACAGTCCAACTCTCATTTCTCCCACACATTTGTGCTATAAATTAAGTCAAGATTTAGGAACGTTGCTGGGCTCTCAAATCCCAATGGACAAGGAGAAAAATAATTATAGCCAAAATGTGGAAGTCGGACATACTGGATGGATGGGGTGGGGAAGAAGCCAAAACAAAAAAGACACAAACCCAATGGGCATCTTTCCAGTCTAGGCACAAAAATGTTTTAGTCTCAAAATAGCTCTCTTGTAGAATTCCAGGGCTTCAGAGAAAAAAGTAAACTAAAACGAGGTAGCCAGACATATATATATATAAAATTTATATATATATAATATATAGAATATATTCAGCAGAAAAAAAGGACCATGATTTCAAATCTCTTAAAAAAAGAAAAAAAAGGACAATAAAAAAATGAAATGAGCATGAATAGCAGAGTACTGTAAAAAGAGAAATGATGAGAAGAGACTGGGATTAGCTACAAAGTGGAAGAAGGGTGAAAAGGCCGTTGTAGTTGGGTTTGATTTCATACATTTCAAAATAAAAACCAGATCACAGTATTCAAATGAAAGCTTAAGTGAAGGCAGACATTTTCTTCAACTCCCCAGGGCCAAAGGACTAGTTACTCCCCACCCCCACCCCCATTTTGAAATGCAACGCAGTGGGGATACAGTAGCTCAATCGGCCCCTCCATTCCCCAGTAGAGAGAAGTGGACAGGTAAGTAGCTGAGTCCCTCTCTTCATCCTCAGGGAAAAGGAGAGGGCAGTAGGCAGGGGTAGCAGAGGAACCCCCAAAAGCAATGAATGGGCATGTAAGCGGGCAGGGATGCTGGAGGAGGGAGGAGAAAATGAGCCTGAGGCTTCGGTCACTGTCCCATCTCATCCACTGCAATGATCTACGAATAAGTGTGCATGTGGAGTTGAGAGTGCAGGGAGGGTGGTGGTGACAGGATGATGAAGAGCGGGACAAGGGGAGTTGATGCTGCCACCCTCACCTGACCTTCTCACTGTCCGTCATCTGCCAGAGTCCCAGGTTGAGTACCTTGAGGCAGGGCAGCTGTGTGATGCGCTCCAGGCCGCGCTTGGTGATTCGGGTACAGCCATACAGGTCTATGCCAGTGAGCTGGCTCAGGTGCTCAGCAATCAGCTCCAGGCCCTTGTCGGTGATGCGCACACACTGCCCTATGTTGAGCGTGCGCAGCCCGTGCATCTGCCGCACCATGCGGTTGATGCCATCGTCACTGATATGGCAGGAGCAGAGGGAGAGAGACTTGAGGCCGTCCAGCCCCTGGGCTATGTAAGCCAGACTCTGGTCCCCCACCTTGTCACAGAACGACACATCCAGTCCCGAGAGGCGCAGGCTGCCCATGGCCAGATGCATGATGCCCGTGTCACTGATGTTGTCGCAGGAGCGCAGGTTAAGGCTGCGAAGGCTGCCCATGTGCGACAGGTGCAGGAGGCCCGCGTCGGAGATTCCTCCGCAGAAGCTGAGGTTGAGGAGCCTCAGGCCCGTCAGACCCCGGGAGATGTGCTTGAGAGAAAGATCGGTGAGCTTCTGGCAGTCCTGCAGCGTGAGCTGCTCCAGGCCCAGACAGCCCTCCGCCGCGCTGCGCGTCATGCCGGCCAGGTGCCCGATGCCCACATCCGAGAGGTGGCGGCAGCTGCGAAGATTAAGGCTCTTGAGGCGCTGCAGGCCCCAGGCGATGAGCAGCAGGCCGGTGTTGGTGATGTTGCTGCAGCCCCCCAGCTCCAGCACCTCCAGGCCCTTGAGGTACTGGGCTATGCGGCCCAGGCTGCTGTCGGTGATCTGCTTGCAGAGGCTCAGGTTCAGGGCGCGCAAGGAGCTGATCTCCTGCACAAACGCGTGGCCCAGTCCGTTGTCGGTGAGGTTGTAGCAGCCACTCAGGTTGAGGCTCTCGATGTTGGCCATGCCCTGGATCACGTAGCTGAGGCTGCGGCGGAGGCTCAGGATCTGCACCCGGCGGATGCCCCGGGCCTGCAGGCTGGGGAACAGCGACGGGTTGGCCCGGCGCAGGTGCAGCTTGGCCTCCACCCCCCGCCACACCGACTTGTGGTAGGCGGCGTCCCGCCAGGCCGTGCACACCTGCGCCGCGCGCCCCTTGTCCCGGACGTCCAGGTAGCCGAAGATCATGGCCAGCAGCTCGGGGAACAAGCACGAGATGTGGGTCTCCATCTTCCTCCTCCCCCCTCCGCGGAGCCGGGGGGAGGAGGCGACGAGAGCGGTTCGCCCCGACCGCCGCCGCCGCCGCCGCTGCCTGGGGCCCAACGGACGGCCCCTCCCCGCCTTCCGGCTCCGGCCTCCGCCGCCGCTCCTCCTCCTGGTCCGTCCGTCCTTCCTTCCTTCCTTCCTGCCGGCTTCGCCTCCCTTCCCTTCCCTCCCCCCGCCCCGGGCTCCGCTCGGTCCTCACATCCCGGGCGGGGAAGGCGCCCTCACTCACTCCCGAGCCGGCCGGGCCGCCGAGCCGCCGCCTGGGGTCTACCCACGCCGCGCTCGGGCCACGCCGCGCCGCCCGCGCCGCCTCCGCTCCCACGCCCCCTGCCGCATCCTCCGCCTCCTGCCGCGGCCACTGCCACCGCCGCTGTCGCCGCCGCCGCCGCTCCGGGCCGGCGGCCGTGCAGGGCCCGGGGTCTGCGCGCTGGGGCTCCGGGCGCCGGGGAGGCTTCCTGCTGCCTTTGTCTCTCGTCCGCTTTTCAAAGCTCCCAGCCCGGGCCGCCCGCACTCCGCCGCCCAGGCGGGGGGACCTGGAGGCCACTCCGGGCCACCGGGCGCACGTTCCTTCCCCCCGCCGTCCGCGGGCAGTTGGGAGCTGCCGGCCCGGCAAGGAGGACGCGGCGGCCGGGCGGCCGGAGCGCGTCTCGGCGCAGACCCGGGCGAGCAGGCGGGCCGCGCGGTGGTAGCGCCCGGGACGGACCTCGGCGGCACCGCTGGGCGCTGGGCCTCCTCCCTCGCCTCCCCCCGCGCGCCGCGCAGTGGTACGGCCTGCGCTGCCGGAACTGTCGGAGCCGTTACCCTGGAAACCGAGTTCTGCCTCTGGTCGCGGCCCGAGTTTTAACCCTGTCGGCACCGCCCGAGAGCGGCTGTGGGCAGGGCCCTTCCCCACCCTCCTCGGCACCCCACAGCCGCTGGGGAGCCAGTCCCTTTCTGGGCCACGCACCAGCCCTGCGCCTTCTCCTTTCTCAGCTGCTGACGTCTGCACAGTCTTGCCCACAGTTTACTCCGACAATTCCTGACCCTGCTTGACACCTTCTCCCTCTGTTACCCCGGCAAGACCCTCCTCCCGGTAGTAGTGCTCAATAGTCTGCACCCGGACTCCCCTTCCTTTTTTTTTTTTTTTTTTTTTTTTTACAGTCCCTAATGCCCCTTAACACGTCTCTGTTATCACACCCCCAGTTCTCCCCAATGGAGTAGTTTACGATTCCTTTCTCTCTAGTCTTTGCTGCGCTTATTCATACCTTAGCTCAACACACCCTCTCCAGTCCTCATTCTAAGCTTATTTACTACTACTTCCTGACAGCACCGGTGTTTCCAGACAGCGCTGTGCGAGGCTTCTGCTCTTGCTGCCGAGCTCTGGACTGTCGGAGTCTCCCGATGCCCAGCACATACTCAGCTTGCTTTGTAGTCAGAAGGCAGCAGCCTTGTTTTATGATCTCTTCTTTCTCATCAGCCTCTTAAACTGTATATAAACTGTATGGCCCAATGATGCTGATAGTCAATATGTTTTGTATGTGCTAACACAGATTAACTTCTTTATAAGCTAGAGCGACTATTGGGCTTGGTTAAGGTGCTGCAGCAAATGTCTGTTAGTTTATAAACTGTGTTTTATGGAACCAGGGCCATGTTCTATCCTAAAAATGTGGCTCCTGGGTCTTAAATGCCCACACAGAGGATAGGATTTCAGAGATTCGTGTTAAGTACCCCCAAACCAAGAATTTTTGAATCAGAGAAAATGATCCTCTATATTTTTTTTTATGAATGTATGAATTCAAGATACAAGACAACCCGATTTAGTTATCAAAAAGGAAAATGGTTTTTATTGATTCTTTGAGGACCTGAACAAAATTTTGAATGTGTTCTGTACTCAGCATATAAGATTGATAATTTTTAAAACACATATATAAACATATGTACATAAACATATATATATTATTGACTTCAGAGAGGAATACATTTTTAAACACACACACACACACA